>NC_041392.1:379993948-380106343 GCF_002162155.2 Triticum dicoccoides | reverse complement strand
CTGAGTGTTGGTCCAAACTATAGTCCTTTGCAGCGCCCCCTCGGGGAAACTCGAGGTTTGGTTTTAGTTGTACGGAGCGCTCATCCGGTGTGCCCTGAGAACGAGATATGTGCAGCTCCTATCGGGATTTGTCAGCACATCCGGGCGGCTTTGCTGGTCTTGTTTTACCATTGTCAAAATGTCTTGTAACCAGGATTCCAAGTCTGATCGGGTCATCCTGGGAGAAGGAATATCCTTCGTTGACCGTGAGAGCTTGTGATGGGCTAAATTGGGACAACCCTGCAAGGTTATGAACTTTCGAAAGTCGTGCCCGTGGTTATGGGCAGATGGGAATTTGTTAATGTCCAGTTGTAGAGAACTTGACACTTAACTTAACTAAAATGCATCAACCGCGTGTGTAGCCGTGATGGTCTCTTCTTGGCGGAGTCCGGGAAGTGAACATGGCTTTGGAGTTATGTTTAACATAAGTAGTTTCAGGATCACTTCTTGATCATCTCTAGATTTTCGACCGTGCTTTGGCCTTCTCTTGTCGCTCTCATTTGCGTATGTTAGCCACCATATATGCTAGTGCTTGCTGCAGCTCCACCTCATACATTTTCCCTAACCATAAGCTTAAATAGTTTTGATTGCGAGGGTGTGAGATTGCTGAGTCCCCGTGACTCATAGTTTACTTCCAAAACCAGATGCAGGTGCCGATGATGCCGTTCCAGGAGAGGTGACTGAACTCAAGCGGGAGTTCAATGAGGACTCAGGACGTTACTACGTTTCCTTTCCAGACGATCAGTAGTGGAGCACAGTTGGGGCGATCAGGGATCTTTTGCATTAGGGGTAGTCTTATTTTATTTTGGTTCCGTAGTCGGACCTTCATTGTATTCTGGTTGATGTAATGCTATATTTATGTATTGTGTGAAGTGGCAATTGTAAGCCAACTCTTTACCCTTTTCTTATTCAGTACATGGGATGTGTAAAGATTACCCCTCTTGCGACATGCCTACAATGCGGTTATGCCTCTAAGTCGTGCTCCGACACGTGGGAGATATAGCCGCATCGTGGGTGTTACAAGTTGGTAATCAGAGCCTTCCCCGACTTAGGATCCCCCTGCTTGATCGAATCGTTGGCGTTGTTGAGTCTAGAAAAATGTTTTGAGTATTATAGGATTATATATATCGGAGAGTAGGATTCTTTGTACTCCTGAGTCCCTTCGTCTCTCTAATGAGACATCCCGACGTAGAGTTTTGACTCTTCTCTTCTCAAATTTCACTAAAAAAATTAGGATCACGCGGGTATCTTGGAATCGTTCCGATGGTTTTGTGACGAGAACATTGTTCTTGGTGCCTCCTGACATTTAGGGGTTGTGGAAGTGTCCCGGGGAGTTGAGCTCCGAGGTGTTGTCGTCACAATTTTATCATTGCAGTTCTGGAATACCTGAGTTTCACTGACATCGAAAATCTCTTTTATGCAGTTGTTGGTGAGATAACCTCGCCGCCACCCAGTACTTGGGCGGGAGTCCGGGAGTATTACCATAACTCGTATAACGGATGCTCTTCGAAGGTTGAGGTAAATGATTTCCGTAGGTTTCTTGGTTATGTGTTGAAGGATGGATACAGCTGGATGTAGGATTTGCTAGTTTTGGGTGAGATATTATGCTTCCCCTGTATCCCCAACACCTGATTGCATAACCAGAATGTTTCGGGAGTTTATAAGTGGGAATTCAAGTAGCTCCTAGGATATGTTTCCGACAAATGTATGCTATTATCGGATCCTATAGCAAAGCTTTGTGGTGAGTGGTTTGAGCTCACAAAGTTGCTATCATAATTCTGTTTATGCCATGCTGTGTTTCTTTGCGAAGTCTGAAACTGTTAATAAAACTTGGTCAGTAAGGGACTTCTGATCTATGCATTTAGTAGGTTCAGGCCATGCCTTTGTTTGCTAAGATATGTTCATGTAGAATGTTGTTTGCTAGCTCTAAACATGGCTTCCTGATGTTATTTCTGGCATGTTAGTAATTTCTCTAAGTCTGTGACGCTGATATCTTTTGCACTATTGCCATGCTTGTTTGAACCTGCTCTTGTGTGATTTAGCCGTAGCTCAGTGTTCATGTTTTGTGAAGCATCTTGTGTACATCACTGCGATATGCTTTGTTGTTATGTTGGAGTGTAGTAGCTTAGTTTCTTGTTGCATTCTAGATGGCATCATTTTGTTAATCGCACAATAGCTCCATCCTTGTTTTGCTTGCCATTTGCAAACCATGCATCCGTTTCCGGTGATCTTTATATTGATTTCAACCGAAATCATCTCATCTTTCCAGCGGCACACTTGGTTTGCCAAGATAATGCCTGGATCATTCTTTCCCTTCCGAAGCACGCATGTGCATTGCATATCATGTCTTGCATATCATGCCATATTTTGCATCATGTTGCTTGTGCATTGCACTGTGATTGATTGTGTTCCTTTGCTTGTGTTCTTGCTTTGGGTAGAGCTAGGAGACGAGTACGTGACCGAGGAACCTATTGAGTATGCTAACGAGGATCAAGCTTTCGGCAACTTTGAGAACCTTGCAGGCAAGATGACCATACCCTCGAAATCACTTCTATCTTTGCTTGCCAGTTGTTCGCTCTATTGTTATGTCGTGCTACCTACCACTTGCTATATCATGCCTCCCATATTGCCATGTCAAGCCTCTAACCCACCTTTCCTAGCAAACTGTTGTTTGGCTATGTTACCGCTTTTGCTCAGCCCCTCTTATAGCGTTGCTAGTTGCAGGTGAAGATGAAGCTTGTTCCATGTTGGAACATGGATATTGTTGGGATATCATTATTATATCTTATTTATTTTAATGCATCTATATACTTGGTAAAGGTTGGAAGGCTCGGCCTTTTTCCTAGGTTTTTTGTTCCACTCTTCCCGCCCTAGTCATACCGGTGTTATGTTCCATGATTTTGCGTTCCTTACGTGGTTGGGTGTTATGGGAACCCCTTGACAGTTCGCTTTGAATAGAACTCCTCCAACAAGGCTCAACCTTGGTTTTACCATTTGCCTACCTACCACCATATACCTTTCCCTTAGGTTCTGCAGACTCAAGGGTCATCTTTATTTTAAACCCCCCTCGGCCCAGTGCTCCTCTGAGTGTTGGTTCAACCGAGACGCCTACGGGGCCACCTCGGGGAAACTCGATGGTTGGTTTTACTCGTAGCCTGTCTCATCCGGTGTTGTCCTGAGAACAAGATATGTGCGACTCCTATCGGGATTTGTTGGCACATCGGGTGGCTTTGCTGGTCTTGTTTTACCATTCTCGAGATGTCTTGTAAGAGGGATTCCGAGACTGATCGGGTCTTCCCAGGAGAAGGATTATCCTTCGTTGACCGTGAGAACTTGTGATGGGCTAAGTTGGGACACCCTTGTAGGGTATAAAATTTCGAGAGCCGTACCCGCATTTATGTGGCAGATGGGAATTTGTTAATATCCGATTGTAGAGAACTTGACACATAACTTAATTAAAATGAATCAATCGCGTGTGTAGCCGTAATGGTCTCTTTTCGGCGGAGTCCGGGAAGAGAACACGGTCTTGTGTTATGCTTGAACGTAAGTAGCTTCAGGATCACTTCTTGATCACTTGTAGCTTCTCGACCATGTGTTGCTTCTCTTCTCGCTCTCTTTTGTGTAAGTTAGCCACCATATATGCTTAGTGCTTTGCTGCAACTCCACCTCACTACCCTTTCCTACCCATAAGCTTAAATAGTCTTGATCTCACGGGGTTGTGAGATTGCTGAGGCCTTGTGACACACGGATACTTCCAAAGAGATACAGGTGCCGATGATGCCAGTGCAGGGGACGCTACCGAACCCAAGTGGGAGTTCGACGAGGATTCGGGACGATACTATGTTTCTTTTCCGGATGATCAGTAGTGGAGCCCAGTTGGGACGATCGGGGATCTAGCATTTGGGGTTGTCTTTCTTTATTTTGGTTCCGTAGTCGGACCTTTGTTTATACTTTGGATGATGTATGGATTATTCATGTATTGTGTGAAGTGGCGATTGTAAGCCAACTCTTTATCCCTTTCTTATTCAGTACATGGGATGTGTAAAGATTACCCCTCTTGCAACATGCCTACCATGCGGCTATGACTCTAAGTCATGCCCCGACACGTGGGAGATATGGCCGCATTGTGGGTGTTACAAGTTGGTATCAGAGCCTTCCCCGACTTAGGAGCCCCCTGCTTGATCGAATCACTGACATTGTTGAGTCTAGAACAAAATGTTTTGAGTCTTAGGATTATATATATCGGAGAGTAGGATTCTTTTTACTCCTCAGTCCCTTCGTCGCTCTGGTGAGGCCACCTGATGTAGAAGTTTTGACTTTTCTCTCCTCAAGTTTCACGGTTTTTTTAGGATCACGCGGGTATCTTGGAATCGTTCTGATATTCTTGTGACGAGAACATTGTTCTTGGTGCCTCTTGACATTTAGGGGTTGTGGCAGTGTCTCGGGGAGTTGAGCTCCGAGGTGTTGTCGTCACAATTTTTTTCATTGCAGTTCTGTAATACCTGAGTTCCTCAAAATTGAAAATCTCTTTTATGCAGTTGTTGGTGAGATAACCTCGACGCCACCCTGTAGTGGGGCGGGAGTTCGGGACTATTGCCATAACTCGTATAACGGATGCTTTTGGATGGTTGAGGTAAATGATTTCCGAAGGTTTCTTGGTCATGTGTTGAAGGGTGGATACAGCTGGATGTATGAATTGTTAGTTTGGATGAGATATTATGCTTCCCCTCTATCCCCAACACCTGATTGCATAAAGTTTCGGGAGTTTATAAGTGGGAATTCAAGTATCACGTAGGATATCCTTCCAATAGACACATGATATAATATGGGGTCTATCATATGTTTGTTTCCGACTTATTTTGCAAGCCAATCCTTTGTTTTGTTTTGAGTTGTGGTATTTGAGTTGCTTCAATGTCAAGTGTTGATTCCATACCTTTCCTAAGAGGTGTTCTCATGTTTCTATGTGAATACTAATTCTTCATGATAATTGAGATTGTCTTGTCAATCCTTTTGAACTGGCGTGCTTATCTTCAAGTGGATCCGATCATTTCAACATCCGCAAGATCACCTCTCGGTTTTTTCCCAATGTTGTCTGGTTCATCTGTCCCCAAGTTGCCTTTATTTTCCCGCCCACCCACCCCTTTTTTCTTTGAGGACTCAGATTCCTTAGTCAAATATCCATCTTATTGATGGGAAGTCTCTCCATTCTTTTCTGTCAATATTATTATCCGATGATTCCCAGTAAGATACTAAGGAAGCCTCAAGTTCGTCACTCTTCACTCGTTTTCTTCTCCGGTGGATACAAGTCAAGCTTTCTCGATCTTATCTTTTCCTTGTTTCGAATGCTTTCCCATGCCGGTGCACCCCTCCCTAATCATTCACCTCTCATTTCCCATTTGTTCCGTGGTGTTGAAGATATCTCAGAAGATTCACATTTCCATTCTCGATCCGTTCAAGCTATCTCGAGGTTGTTATCTCATTCAAGCCATTTAATTCAACTGACGCAATCTCTCTTTGAAATCATTTCAACGGTGTTTCTTTTGAGTGGGCCCTAACCCACAGGTCTTTTCCCAGGATCTTACCTGATTCTTCTTATTTTCCCGGAGTTATTCACAAATTCATTTCAAAGTTTGACGTAAGAATGATTTGTCATCAGTCAAATGTCTTTCTCCAACATCTTTCAAATTCTTTCATCGTTGGCTCAACCTCTACGCTTTTGATTCTCCCGGAGTGTCTAAACAATTCTTAGTGGTGGTTCTCGTCTTCTTTCTCAACATTTGAAGACCGAAGAAGAGCTTCTCTACAATCATATCCGTTCTTCCAAAGATTCATGGTTCTAGCGTTATGTCATCCGCTCATAATTGCTTTTGATTGTGAGAATTCTTTTCACCCATCGGGAGCATTTCATGAGTTGTTTCCATTTCTTTCCTCCGAAGGCCATCTTTTCAAATATTATGCATTCAAGCTTTCAGCTCTCGTTCTCCAGATCATACCGGTGCATCATTCAAGTATTATCTTATCAGCTCGGGATCTCTTTTTTAAGGTGTATATAAATTTTCCCCAAGTATCTTCGTTCGTTTTCAAATTCTTACCAGTGATTCATCCCTTTACTTCGTTCGTTTTTCAATTCTTACGGTGGTTCGTTCAAAATTTCTCTTCCTTCGTTATCATATCAACTCTTTCGTTCTTTCAAATCCTACCGACAATTCGTTGAAGACCTTCTCAAGTTTGCGCTATATCTCTCTTAATCCTTTCTATGAGAATAAGTAGTGTGCCAAATCCATTGCTTGTCCTCAATCTAAATTGGTGAAGGATACGCATAACATAATTCTTGTTCTTATTTCATCCAAGTGATGGATTCGTTCTTCCGGAGTGTGTTCTCAATGAGTAAATTCTCGGTTAATGTCGTGGAATTGCCACAGCAGATGTCCTAGCGAAAGGACTTAGTTGTAGGGCCATCGCAACTAGGAAGCTTAAAGGGGTTAATCAGGACAAAGGACACGAGAGGTTTTATACTAGTTTGGCCCCTCACGATAAAGGTAAAAGCCTATGTCTAGTTGTGTTTGGAATTGCTTGGGTTTCGAAGACCAGGGAGCGAATATGATTGTCCTGGCTTCGAGTTGTTGTTTCTTTTCCTAAACCGCCGCCGGGTCGTCCCCTTATATACAAGGGTTGACGCCTGGCGACCTACAGAGTCCCGGCCGGCTTATAAAACGTGTCCAACTCGGTGACTTCTTTTACATGCCTTTCTTTACAAGTCTTTCCTTACAATGGCGGTTTACAATATTGGGCCTTAAGCCACCTTTGGGCTTAGGCCTTCTACAAGTATTAATAAACTATTGCCTTGAATGTTACTGGGCTTCTTTTGTAACACGTCGTTGGGGTTGACTCGGCCCCTTCTAGACGGGTCTTACCTGGTAGCTATATTCCCAACATTAGGCCCCAGGTAGACTTTGAACTTTGTTCCTTGTCAATCTTCAACACTTAGATGAAATCCATCTTCCTATCTCTGTAAAAATTCTGTAACCCGCCGTGACGTCATCTTCTGAAAACACAAAAAACTATTATGACGTCATCCTCAACGGATCTTTATCTTTTAATGTCTTCCGAGAATCGAGGCGTCCGTTTAGTTGGATAGTCATTATTTGGGTCTTCCTCGATTTTCCGCGCCCGCCTGTTTGCTTATCACCTTATAAATTGGCACGCCCCGGTCTTTCTCGTACTTCTCTCTTCTTTGTCTTCTTCCTCTTGCAACCCTCCCGCTGCTCGAGCTCCGCCACCGTCATGCTTCACCTCTGTCTCCATCGACCTTTGCCGCTGCATCAACCTGAATCGGTCCAAAGAACGGCGGTGACCTCCGCAGAAGATCCGTGGTTGTAAGTGCTCACCTTCCTGCTCCTCAGATCCGCATTAGGGTTTCTAGGTTTCTGCGTTTTCTTCGTAGTTCATCACGGTTTCCTTGTAGTTCTTCCACTATGGCTTCTTCTTGATCCAAAGAGAACATGTGTTCATGCGGTAGTTGTTTTGTGCCCATCCTCAATACCAACAGATCCCTTTCTCTGGTTCAAAGGCCTCATTAGAGCTCATGAACTGATCTGTGCTAGCTTTTAGGTCCAGAATATTTTCCATTTTGATTGACCCTTTGATCCAGAATAATATCAAGAAATTATGAAACTTGTTTGCTTCAACACTTAGCCTATTCTGTCTCTGATTTCCTTCAAATGTCTGTAGTCATGGCGGCTTACGACGCCGGTTACTTTTCCCTTATATGACATTAGCCCTTACATAAGCTGCCATTCCCTATTTGCACCATCATCATTTAACTGTTAATTTCACCATTGAATTGAACCGGTACTTTACTTTCTTTTCAGTTCGTCTTTTGATCATCATGCCGTCAAAAGCACCGATCGTCTGCAACTGGGCCCCTTCCACAGTAACTAAGGATAATCTGAAGGAATTCTTCACCATAGGTTTTTTGCCAGGGAAGAATGTTATGTCTTACCGTGCACCTGACCCGGACGAGGAACGGCCCAATCCCAAAGATGGTGAAGTCATTGTCTTTTCTGACCACATGAATCGGGGTTTTTCACCCCCCGGCTCAAAATTCTTTCGAGACGTCCTTCACTTTTTCAAACTTCACCCTCAAGATCTTGGGCCCAATTCCATATCCAATATCTACAATTTCCAAGTTCTATGTGAGGTGTACCTTCAAGAAGAACCGACTGTGGAACTCTTGGGTGTTTGAGCACCCTAGACGGTTGAGGTCACCACGGAGCCATAGTCCATTGTGGTGAAGCTTCATGGTATTGTTGGGAGCCTCCGATTAAGTTGTGGAGATTGCCCCAACCTTGTTTGTAAAGGTCCGGTCGCCGCCTTCAAGGGCACCAATAGTGGAATCACAGCATCTCGCATTGTGTGAGGGCGTGAGGAGAATACGGTGGCCCTAGTGGCTTCTTGGGGAGCATTGTGCCTCCACACCGCTCTAACGGAGACGTACTTCCCCTCAAAAGGAAGGAACTTCGGTAACACATCCTCTTCTTCACCAGATCCACTCTTGGTTATTTCTTACCTTTACTTGTGCAAGCTCTTTAGTGTTACTTCTCTTGCTTGCTTGTTTGTTTGTTGTTATTGCATCATATAGGCTGCTCACCTAGTTGCACATCTAGACAACCTACTTTGACGCAAAGTTTAATTTGGTAAAGAAAAGTTAAAAATTGTTAGTTGCCTATTCACCCCCCCCTTCTAGTCAACCATATCGATCCTTTCAATTGGTATCAGAGCCTCGTCTCTTTATTAAGGACTTTACCGTCCGAAGAGTATGGTTGATACCGTACATGATGTGGAGGAACACTCCGGTGTGAATCCGATCTCGTCTACGGGCGATGGGGGAACCTCGATCTCTCATGAGGAGTTCAATGTGGCCTTGGAGACATTGAAAACCTCCGGGAGACCGAGGTTGAAAGCATGTTTACTAAATTCCTTGAAGGGCTTAAACATTCCACCGCACCGTTGAAAGTGGGTAATCCCACCAACAAGGTGACGGATGCTACCTCCGATAAGGGGGAAGCTAGTAGTGAAAAGGCTCCTTCTTCTAGTGGTAAGAATGGCACCGGCATCTTTGCTCATGTGGAACCACCACTTGTTTATGGTGGACCGGTTCCTTCCACTCATTTGAATCATGCCGGTCCTCCCCCTAAGATTTTAAAAAATGAGGACTTTGATTCTTGGGTTTACCGCTTTAAACGTCATTTAAATCATGTGAACACTAATCTTTGGAGAATCATTGAAGAAGGTTTCTATCCGCATGATCCAAGCAACTTCACTCCTCGAGAAGCCGCAGATAATAAATTCAATGAGAATGCTCTCTTCATCATTCAAGATGCAATTCCACCTGAATATCTACCTCATCTTCGGCCCTTCGCCTTGGCCAAAGACGCATGGCTTTGTGTTGTCTCATTCTACCGGGAAAGTGCAAGCATTCAACGCTCCAACTATGAAGTGGTGCAAGATGAGGCCGATGAGTTTGCAATGAAAGAAGATGAAGAACCTCGTGAGCTTTATCAGAGAGTAACCAAACTCGCGGTCTCACCCTTCTTCGACGGATAGCATTGATGAACATGAGGGAGCTAATGTGGAAGTGAATGAGTTTGATGCCTTTATGGGCAAACTTAAGGGTAAATCCAAGAAGCACTTTTTTGATCTCTTGGAACAACTTGGTGGAAACACAAAAAACTAATGAGGCCTTTGAAAATTCTGTAACAAATAATGACTATCATGAGGCCTTTGAAAATTCTGTAACAAGGTAACCTCCAACATCAAAACTACCATCATTAATCACCCTTCTTCAACGGATAGCATTGATGAACATGAGGGAGCTATTGTGGAAGTGAATGAGTTTGATTCCTTTATGGGCAAACTTAAGGGTAAATCCAAGAAGCACTTTGTTGCTCTCTTGGAACAACTTGGTGAAGCCAATGACATGATCGAGGCTCACGAAGATACCATCTCTAAGATGGAAGGGCATAGTCATGACTATGACGATGAGATCTCGGATCTTTCCAGTGCTCTTGAGGAAGAGTGTGGTCTTCTTTTGGCTCTTGAGGAGTCACACAACGTTGATCATGCTAAGTTAAAGAAAGATTTTGATCATGTTCTCATTGTTTCTCGTGTGCTGAACTCCGAGAAGGCCGAACTTGAGGTTGATCTTGCTAGACTCAAAGAGGAGTTTGATCTACTTGACAAGGCTCACAAGATCTTGAAGGGTGCTCATGCTAGCCTCAAAGAGTCTCATGACCAACTTCAAGTAAAGCTAACCAAGGAAAAAGCCACTTTTCCTCGTATGATGTTAATTGATAATGCAAATGCTACTAACCCGTGTTGTGAGCATGTGCATCTTGTTGAGGAGAACGCTAAGCTAAAGGTGAAACTTGAGAAAGGTCTTGCGACTTGCATACAAGGCAAGAAGAACCTCAACGGCCTCTTAGACCAACCAAAAGGGAGTTGTGGCCAAGGAAGGGGTTGGGTACGTGCCCGAGTCCAAGAACAAGAAGAACAATGACAAGACCAAACGACCTCCTCCTCTCATGCAAACCTTTTTGTAGGAGTGAGAGAGTGCTTCCAAGGAGAAGAAGAACAATGAAAAGGGTGGCGGTGTCAAAAAGGGCAATGCCACCCCTTCCATCAAAGCCGACTACTTTAATCCTTCTTATGTGTTATGTCGTGCTAGTGATGGGCATGTCTATGCCAAATTTGTTGGTTCTCCTCATGAGTATATTGAATGGTCTATTTGGGTTCCAAAGACCCTTGTTACTAACATCAAAGGACCCATTACAAAATGGGTACCTAAAATCAAGCATTGATCTCTTGTAGGTGTTTGCTTCCGGTGGGGGATCATGGTTGCTCGATAGCGGAGCTAAAAATCATATGACCGGGAGCAAGGACTTGGTGGTAGACGTGCACAAGATTCCATCTATGCCCACCAATGTCGAGTGGGGTGACGCCTCATCTTCTAAGGTATTGGGACTTGGCAAGGTAGTCATCTCTCATGATCTCACGATCGAGAAGGTCATGCTTGTTGAGTCCCTTGCATACAATTTACTTTCCGTTCGTCAACTTGCAATCATGGGCTTTGCCACTTTCTTTGATATTGATATCGTGGCCCTCTTGTGGAGCAAGACTCTTAAAGTAGCCTTTGTTGGGCATGTCGAGAACAGTCTATATGTGATTAACTTTTCAGAGCGACCCACTAAGACCGCGACATGCCTAATGGCTAAAGTTGATGTGGGATGGCTTTGGCATTGCCGTTTAGCCCATGTCAATATGAGATCTTTGCAAAGTCTTCTCAAGGGGGACCATGTCCGTGGACTAACGAATGTTAGTTTTGCTAAAGATCGTGCTTGTAGTGCTTGTATCGAAGGAAAGCTACATGAGAAGGCTCACCCTCCCACGACTATCATTTACTCAAATAGGCCTTTGGAGCTCCTTCACTTGGATCTCTTTGGGCCTCCATCCTTTGATAGTCTTGGGGGTAGGAAGTATTGCTTGGTGATTGTGGACGACTACTCAAGATACACTTGGGTGTATTTCTTCAAGAGGAAGAGCGAGACCCAAAAACCGTCATTGACTTTGCAAATGAAGCACAACGTCAACACAATGCAAAGATCTTGACAATAAGAAGTGACAACGGCACCGAGTTCAAGAACTACACCTTGGATGAGTTTCTTAGTGATGAGGGGATCAAGCATCAATATTCCGCAGCTTACACCCCTCAACAAAACGGTGTTGCGGAGAGGAAGAACCGGATGTTGATGGATGCGGCAAGGACCATGATGGCGGAGTTCAAGTATCCATACAACTTTTGGGCCGAAGCCATCAACACCGCGTGTCATGCATCCAATCGGCTCTACCTCCGCAAGGGCTTGAACAAGACTCCATATGAGATACTCACTGGTAACAAGCCCAACCTTAAGTACTTTCGGGTGTTCGGTTGTAAGTGTTTCATTCTCAAGAAAGGTGTTCGGTTGTCTAAATTTGAGACTAGAGCTTATGAGGACATATTTGTTGGTTATGCTACAAACTCTCATGCTTACCATGTCCTCAATAAATCCACGGGACTTATTGAGGAGACATGTAACGTGGAGTTTGATGAGAATAATGGCTCCCAAGTGGAGGAAAGTGGCACTTGAGATGTAGGTGATGAAATTCCTCCTCAAGACATAAGAAGAATGGGTGTTGGTTTTATCGTACCCATTGAAGAACACGTTGTGGCCGAAGGAGAAGGACAATGCTCCACTCAAGTGGAGCCATCACCAACCCAAGGCCCACACGCTTCCGAAGAACAACGTGAAGGCCGTCCTCAAGAACAAGACCAAGGGCAAGATCATGCTCAAGACGGTGTTGATACACCAGGTGATGCCCAAGGTCAAGTTCTCTCCTCCGAGCAAGTTCAAGAACAAGAACAAGCTCAACGCGACGCTCAAGATGATCAAGTAACCACTCCTCATCTCACCCCCAAGGAGGAATTGGAGCGTCGTGCCGCCAAGGTTGCTTACAAGCTCTCCACCAAGGATCATCTCATGACGAATGTGCTTGGAAGCTTAAGAAAGGGGGTAAGCACTCATAGACAATTAGCAAACTATTATGAACATCACGCGTTTGTCTCTTGTGTCGAACCCCACGAGGTCTATGAGGCGCTCGAAGATCCGGATTGGCTCAATGCCATGCATGAAGAACTCAACAACTTCGAGCGCAAAAAAGTGTGGAGATTGGTGCCAAGACCGACGGGGAACCACAATGTCATTGGAACCAAGTGGATATTTAAGAACAAGCAAGATTCCCATGGGATTATCATTCGTAACAAGGCTCATTTGGTAGCACAAGGCTACTCCCAAGTCGAGGGTATCAACTACGGTGAAACCTTTGCTCCCGTTGCTCGTCTTGAATCCATTCGCATGTTGATTGCATATGCTTCTCATCATAACTTTAAGTTACAAAAAATGGATGTGAAGAGTTCTTTTCTTAATGGTCCTATTAATGAATTGGTTTATGTCAAGCAACCCCCCGGGTTCGAGGATCCCTACTTTCCCGATCATGTGTATCAACTCGATAAGGCACTCTATGGCCTTAAACAAGCCCCACGTGTGTGGTATGACCACCTTACCGAGTTGTTCCAAGACCGTGGTTTTGAAGTTGGGCTAATCGACCCCACTCTTTTTACAAAGAAGGTCAAAGGGGAGTTGTTTGTGTGCCAATTATATGTTGATGATATTATCTTTGGTTCCCCTAACAAAGCTTTCAATGAGGAACTTGCCACTCTCATGACCTCAAAGTTCGAGATGTCTTCCATGGGAGAGTTGAAGTTCTTTCTATGGTTCGAAGGGAAGCAAAGAAGAGAAGGAACCTTCATCAACCAAGCCAAATACACTCAAGACATGCTCAAGAGATTCAAGCTAAGTGACGTCAAGCCGGCTTCCACTCCAATGCCCACCAAGTGCCAACTTGACATAGATCCCAATGATAAAGCGATGGATCAAAAGGTATATCTCTCCATGATTGGATCCTTGCTTTACCTTTGTGCATCTAGACCGGATATCATGTAGAGTGCGGGAATTTGTGCACGGTTTCAAGCCGCACCTAAGGAAAGTCACTATGTGGCGGTCAAACGAATCTTTGGATATTTGGCTCATACCCCAAACTTTGGCTTATGGTACCCAAGAGGAGAAAACTTCAAGCTTGTAGGGTATTCGAATTCCGATTGGGCGGGAGACAAAGTGGATAGGAAGTCCACTTTCGGAGGGTGCCAATTCCTTGGTTGCTCTTTGATAAATTGGTCTTCTAAAAAGCAAAGTTGTGTGTCTCTCTCGTTCATCGAAGTAGAGTATGTAGCGGCCGGTAGTTGTTATGCACAACTCTTATGGATGAGGCAAACTTTAAAGGATTACGGTGTCATTTGTGACAAAGTGCCTCTTTGGTGTGACAATGAAAGTGCCATCAAGATCTCTCTCAACCCGGTGCAACACTTCAAGATGAAGCATATTGAGATTCTGTATCACTTCATCCGGGATCACATTAGGCAAGGAGAGATCGAGGTCAACTATGTCAACACTCATGATAACCATGCAGATATTTTCACGAAGCCCTTGGATGAAGCAAGATTTCGCGAGTTAAGGCATGAGATAAATATCATTGATTTGAGCAATGTGACATGAACCCTTGCACACCCCACCACACTCAATTTGCTGTCTAGTTTAGATGTAGGCATCGACATAGGGGGAGTGTTGTTATCTCAATGAACTCTCCCTTCCCCCATTATGCATAAATTGATCAAGTCTATCACATTAACCATTGTTGATGGTACTTGTGCTTCAAAGACAAGTTTTGGTCATGGCCCAAGGTTAAAATCTTCGCGGCGCCATACCTCTTGACTCGAACATAGGTGGCCTCGTCCACCGCCCTCTCTTGAAGAGGTGTATCTTTGCCTTTTGCTGGTGTGTTCTCTCTTCTTCTTGCCTTTTTTTCTTTCGAGATAAGCCATGTTGGTTAGTTGCCGTGGCGTGCTGGGCGGTAATACCGCTGGTGGTGCGCGGTACTACCGCTTATAAGCGGTACTACCGCCCCCTAGCGCGGTACTACCGCTGAGGGACGGGACCAAGGGGTTATATCAGGGTAGGGGGAGGTTTCTTCTCCCCCATACCCATTCGCTTCGCCCCCTCGTTCCTCTTCCTCTCTCCAGCCTCGCATCGCCGCGGGAGGGCTCCGGCGGATCTTCATCTTCGGGGCTTCCCTCTCCATTTCCTTCGGTGGAGTCGATCCCCACCTCGTTCTCTTGCCATGGATGCCGGTATTGCCCCCATTCCTTCTCTCCCTTTGTCTTGTTTTCAGATCTTGCGTCTTAGGGGCAATGGTGGTTGCATCTCTAGATTTTTGGCTAAATCTAGGCTTGAGTAGGTTGGAGAAGGCAACTAGACTATCTAGATTAGAGTTTGGTAGGAATATTTTTGAATTTGGCAGGCCGGTAGTGCTGGATCTGACCACGGTAGTAGGGAACTGCTGTTTCCCCGCCTCGAGTGGTACTACCGCTCTCTTTGGAGCGGTACTACTGCTTGGGCGGTACTGTCGCGTGCATGTCGCGGTACTACCGCTGCCTGCGAAGTTCCATCATGTTCCTGCCATACCTTGATCCTTTTGTTGTGTTTGTTGGCTTATGCTCGTTCCTTCTGGTTGTTTTGCGTGTTCTTGTGTTTGGTTCCAGGTGATGATCATCCTGAGCAGCAGGTCCGCCGTGTCAACCCCGGGCGTGCAACGTCAAAGCGCTACCGCACCTTTGAGCCAGCAGGTGGTTCCTCTAGCACTCAACCGCCACCAGCAGGCGCATCCGCAAGTGCACCTCCACCACCTCAGCAGTCGAAGATATCCACCAACAAGCCAAAGGGAAAGACTGTGACTGAGATGACTGCCAACGAGTTTTGGGAAAAGCGTCGCCGCAACCCCTATGAGGCGGACCAAGATCCCACTTTGGTCAACCGCCCGTTCTGGAACCGCTTTCAGTTTGCCATCTATTTTGATGTGATCAAGGCCAAGAAGAATCTCTATGTTGATGTTTGCTCCATCGACATTGATGCCATGGAGAAGGACCCTGAGTACTTTGGTGAAGCCCTTCAGATGTGTACTCAGCTGAACATTCTCAAGATCATGCAGTTCAACAAGGATTTCGATGCAGATTTGGTGGCTCAATTCTTTGCTACCATTCATCTTGGAACTGATGCCGACATGATTCTGACTTGGATGACTAATGGCAAGTTGCTTTCCGTCAAGTGGAAGGCCTTCATGGAGTTACTTGATGTGGAAGATCAAGGGCTTGAGACTCTAGTAGGCTTCCGCCCTCACCGCAATGCTACCTCCACTCACAAGCAAGCCCTTTGGCCCTACTGCACTATGAAGGTTCACCCAGTGACTAAGAAGGAAACCTATGAGCTGTGTACGTTTCTGGACATTCTTCATTGTGTCTTCCATGAGACTCTCTTCCCTCGCATCGGGAATCTGGATCAGGTCCACTCCTATCTCGTGGACATGCTTCTTTTCTGCCAGCATGAGAAAGAAGCAACCACTAGAGAGAGCCTGGACATTTCTCATGTTATGTGGTCTGAACTTCTCTCTGCCATTTCTAAGCGCAAGTGCCCGATATATGGTCCATTCATCATGAGGCTCATTGAGAAGGCCTGGGCACGTGTTTATCCCAGAGTGATGTTGGAAACTGGAGACTTGGTTTCTCATGAGATCAAGCGTCTGAGGAAGAAGGACAATTGGGGCACCCCAGCGCCTAAACCCGGGGGTCCATCTACTGCTGCTGCTGCTGCCATGGAGGCTGAGGGTGAGGCTGCAACTGATGATCACGAGGAGGACTTTGGGCCCGCTAGTGCAGAACCTTCTTGGGCAAAGAAGCTTAAACGCAAGATGAAGAAGCTTTTCTGCATGGAGTCTCATGGTCAGTACATGACTCATGTGGCTGAGAAGCAGGCCAGGGTGCGCCACAAGGAGCTCATGCATCACCTGGGTGCGACCATTGTCAGCGGCTCTGAGGGACAGATCACTGAAGAGGAGGAATGGATTCACCAGCATTTCCCTTGGACTGATTCAGACGCCGAGCAGTTTCCGACCAACGACGGAGATGCAGATGATCACGCTGAGATGTGATGTTCGAGATCCGCAGCTTGGCATCACCTGGAGCCATAGCAACGCTCTTTGCCCTTTTGGTGTCTTGATGCCAAAGGGGGAGAGAGTTTAGGGATTTGGGTTGTTGCTGTGTTGCGAGCATGTCTTTGTATCTTGCGTTCTCGTGTGTTTTCTAGTTGTCTTTGCTTGGTTTGGTTTGGTGCCAGTGAGACCTAAGTTCTAGTCATATGCTGTGAGACATATGCTCCCTATCACTACCTTATTACTTATGTTTTTCAGTACTGTAGTATCTTATGAGTTGCATGCTTATCCTATTTTATACCCTTCTCTCATATATCCTGTGCTTAGAATTGTTGGACTATAAAAGATAGGTGCCTTGCATTCCAAAGGCTCCACTAACTAGGTGCACACATTCAGGGGGAGCCCATCTATATTTTGTAGTTCTAAGTATTCTTACTTTTATATCTTTTACTTGTGCAAATCCCTAGTTGTCATCAATCCACCAAAAAAGGGGGAGATTGTTGAGGCATATCTCTCTCGATGTGGTTTTGGTGATTGATGACAACGTGTTTGCGGACAAATCGTGTGCTTTGAGCGTTTCAGAGATTCATCCTTGGCACGAGATGATTTCCTCCCCTCGGAGTGTCATTCAAGATGGTGTAGCTCTTTCGTTTCTCTTTCGGTGGTCTAGTTGCGTAGAGGGCACCGTACTATCAAGAGGGGGTCCACTGTGGAATTGCTTGGGTGGAATCAACACGTACACTTCCGCTTCTCCCCTCAGAGCTCTTCCGCTTCAATGGAGAGATCTTTTCTCTACTTGTGTGTCTTGTCTGGGTCCCAGCGGTAGTACCGTGCTACCCAGCGGTAGTACCACTGAGGGGTCACAAGCGGCAGTATCGCTCCGCAGCGGTAGTACCGCCGGTGACTCCGCAGCTGTACTACCGCTGGCTTGCCAGGTTCCTACCGCCTTGAATCGAGGGCTCTTTTTCTTGTGTCGGGTTTTGCGGCACTAGTTGCGGAAGTAGAGGCGGTAGTACTGTTTCTCAGTGGTAGTACCGCCCCTACCACCGCGATAGTACCGCTCTGGGTCCAGGTCCCTGCTTCTCTCCTTTTCGCGGCTGTACCGCTAGTTGGAACGACAGTACCGCTGGCTCAGCGGTAGTACCGCCCCCCAAGCTGTACTACCGCCCTCTGCGGGGCTATTTAGTGGGGCAACGGTTGGATTGTTGCCACCACTATAAAAGGGGGTCCCCTTCTTCCTCGTTGACCTACCTCTTCCCTCTCAAGCTCCATTAATGCTCCAAGCTCCATTTTCGCCCGATCTATCTCTCTAGCCAATCAAACATGTTGATTTGCTCGAGAGTGGTTGAGAAGGCCCCGATCTACACTTCCACCAAGAGATTTTCGATTCCCCCACCTATCCCTAGCGAATCTTGTTACTCTTGGGTGTTTGAGCACCCTAGATGGTTGAGGTCACCACGGAGCCATAGTCCATCGTGGTGAAGCTTCGTGGTATTGTTGGGAGCCTCCGATTAAGTTGTGGAGATTGCCCCAGCCTTGTTTGTAAAGGTCCGGTCGCCGCCTTCAAGGGCACCAATAGTGGAATCACGGCATCTCGCATTATGTGAGGGCGTAAGGAGAATTCGGTGGCCCTAGTGGCTTCTTGGGGAGCATTGTGCCTCCACACCGCTCTAACGGAGACGTACTTTCCCTCAAAAGGAAGTAACTTCGGTAACACATCCTCATCTTCACCGGATCCACTCTTGGTTATTTCTTACCTTTACTTGTGCAAGATCTTTAGTGTTACTTCTCTCGCTTGCTTGTTTGTTTGTTGTTATTGCATCATATAGGTTGCTCACCTAGTTGCACATCTAGACAACCTACTTTGATGCAAAGTTTAATTTGGTAAAGAAAAGTTAAAAATTGTTAGTTGCCTATTCACCCACCCTCTAGTCAACCATATCGATCCTTTCATCGTCTCAATTCCAAGTTTGTGCTCCCTGACAAGCTTACTGCCGCCGAACGCAAAAAGGATTAACGCCTTACTGGGGAACGGCTTAACCGTTGTTGATTTGACTCGTTACTGGCTCGCGTGGTGAGTCATCCCTCTAAGCCGCCGATCCAAAATTGATGTATGAATATGGTGGAGGCCCAGATGACTCTCTTCGTCATAGATCCGTTCAACTAACTGAAGAAGATATTGTTTCAATGTCGACCCTTCTGGTGAACGGCAAATATGAAGACTGCAGTAAAGTTGGGTTAAACCCCTTCTACAAATTTAACCTGACGCCAAAGGTAAAAAACTCCTGACCTCTTTCTCTTTGTATTTTCCTCAGCAATTTTAAATGCCTGCATGACCTTTTATCTTGTTTACTTGTTTATAGGCCAAATATGATTTTTGGAAAGCCAAGTATGACCATGAAGCCGCCAAGAAGGCTAGAGCCGCCGCCATAACCGCCAAGAAGACGACCTGGAGGTCCAAGGAGAAAAAGAGCACCGCTGAAGACCTGTTAAAGCTTGATGATGATACTTCTGAGTAGGAGGTAGCCCTTGACTCCCCGTGGCTAGTTTTTTAATAACCTTATTGACACTGATCATTGCCAGGACGACACGGGGGCCAGTCAGGCTGTAGAAGAAGAGGTAACTATTTCCTCCGACTCAGCCCATTTGCCAAGACAGAAAGTTCAACTGGCAACCTGGAAAGTAAGGTTTTCACACCCTTTGTCTTATTTAGACCCTCATTTTGTTTTGAAAAAACGACAACATGAAAGCCGCCATCAAGCCCGGAACGACGATGAACCGCTTTCCGTTCCTCAACAAACGCCTCAAAAACGCCAGAATGAGGTCTATTTTATCTTCATCTTTTACTTTCCATTAACAGATCTGCTCCCTTGCATTGCTAACTTTATTTTATCTTTGCTGGAGGTGTCTCTCTCTTCTGATGATTCATCTCAGACTCAATTTCCGGCCTCCAAGACTGCCCCTATGATCAGGACATCAATACCATTGTTACGCCCACAGCCCCTACTGTTATACATACTGGACCAATTACTAGAGCTCGCGCACGCCAATTGAATTATCAGGTACTTTCGTTTCTCGGTAACGATTCTAATGTTCATGAGAATAAGATGCTGCCTAAATTGGATACATTTGTTTTGCTTACAAATGAAGGGCCTAGCTTGGACAAGAAAGATGAACCTTGGAGCAAGTTCAAGCATGGAGATGATGGCATGCGCAAGGGGAACAAGAATGGAGTTACAAGTGATGATTCCAGGATTTTGAAGCCACCCTAATGAGTGCATGAAGCCTTGGATGAAATATACAAGATGCCACTTCATAAATTTCGTCTAGAGGCTATTCTAGGTGCTGCGTCACCTTATTATTGGGCCAAGCCCATGTATTTTCGAAATACTTAAGTATAGGTTGTTTTTCGAGTCCGTATGTGTGGGGAAACAAGAGTTAGGGTTTGCTTCGGACCCCATAACCAAGGGCAACGAAATTCCCCCTCTCTCCTCCATATATACATCCCTTAGGGCATCGTTTAGACTTTGGGTTTTGTTTAGATTAAAAGTTCGCCATAGCTGCAACTTCGCGTACTTCGTTTGTGTCCAACGACCAGACCAAGACGTCACAGAACCCCACCTTCATTAATAAAATTTTCCTCTTATATTCGCCATATCCAGATTGCAATTTCAATTTCTTGCTCGTTCTTCGTTGCTTGCAGGAAATAGACCCTCATGGTCAGGTTGATCGTGCTCCGGCGTGGTCAATAACCTCTCGAAGTTGGTTTAGCGATTGCTAAGGGGCGACGTCCTCACACGTTCGTAGTCGGATCGTCAAAGTCGACTTCCACCAAAACGATAGCCACCATCTCATCGAAAGATCGGGCCTCTCGCCTCTATCAAGTGGTATCAGATTTTCAGGTTGCTCAGTGAGATTTTATAGTTTTTCGTAGTTTAGATCGAGTCTGTTCTTCATACCTATAGTCCACGAAAAAGCCACAAAAAAATTAGGGTTAGTTCGTCATATATGAACCAATCTGAGCCATTGCATAATCATTTTAGGGTTCTGCATTCTTGAGTTTGCGGTTGCATCGTCGTGTCTAGTTGCTGGTCTTAGTGTCTAGTCCTTTAGAGTTTCGAGTTCTGTTCACAAGTAGTCACGCCGCCGCCACATCAGCATCATCACCGCTGGCATATACCACCATCATCGTCACCGCTGCCATATACCACCATCGTCATCACCGCTGCCATATACCACCATCATCATTGCCGCTGCCATATACCACATATCCACCGCCATCACGCCAATCCGAGTCCACCTGCCACATATATCCGCCACCAGTCCGAGTTCCACCAGATTCATCACTACCACCAGTCCGAGTTCCACCAGATTCATCGCCACCACCAGTCCGAGTTCCACCAGATTCATCTCCGCCACCAGTCCTAGTCCGAGTCCAGAATTTTGTTACTCTGTTTTGGATTTCCAGATCACGCGATACTCCGAGTCGTGATAGAGTAGGACTCCCAAACTTTCGTGCTACCCGTAGAAGAAAACTAGTTCCAAACTCAAAAAAATCTGGCTAGGCAGTTTTTGGACCATTTGTAGACTTTTTTGAAAAAATATTGTTGCGGAGCAAAAAAAGGAAAAAAGTGCAAAAAAGTGAAAAAAAAGAAAAAAATTCAGAGCGTGATCCTCCCTTGTTTACATGCAGCGTCGTGACTTTGTTAGTGTTCTAGGCTCGCGTCTCTAGCACGGTCTAGCCTAGGACCAGCACAGTACTGTCTTTGAGCATTTATTCAACTTTGCATCTCTGAATTGATTATTGCTGGCCCTTTTTGCTACCATATTATAAGCCTTCCCAGCTCCACATACATCTACGTCGTGCGTTTGACTCTCCCTGGTAACCGCTCTGTCCATGCTTTGAGAGTTTTGACTACGACGGTTGCCGATCACCGCCTGCTGTTGGGTAAGAACTGGTAAGAATTTCAGATTTGCTTGACGGATTTTTGACACCCACCACCACCTCTTGTTAGTAGTCTGTAGGATCACATTCTTGTGTGTTTCTATTGTTGCTAACCATGGCAGGATCACAAGCCGATGAGACTGACTAGGAGAACATGACGAATAAGGAGTTGCATGATAAATTTCAGCAAATGATGAGTGGACAGGTGCAAGATGTGCTAAACAGATTTGAAGAGTGGCATGGAGAAGACGTTCGAAACAAAGCTCGATAACAGGTTTAATGAATTGCTCGCACGTCTTCCACCACCACCACCGGCTGCACCTAACGCACCTCTACAACAACAACAACAATGACTACCTCCACGTCGCGAAATAGCCCTCCGCCGAGCGAGCCGTCTCCCTCTTGCACCTGGCCAAACTGTTGGTGCTATTGTTGATACTTCGGTGGCTCCTGCTGCTGATGCGGAGGAGGATGATTTTGCGGGAGATTACGAGGATGAGGTTGATCAAAATCAGAACTACGTGCAACCACCAGCACCGCAACCACCAGGTCGGCCACATGCAAATAATGGCAATGGTAGGGCTCACCCTCAGGTACGAGATCATGACCATCTCCCTAAACTAAAATTGAATATTCCACCATTTGAGGGTAGATATGTTCCTGATATATATCTTACTTGGGAGTTAGAAACTGAACAACGATTTATATGTTTACAATATACCGAGGAGACACGTGTTCCTGCTGCTGTTTGTGCTTTCACTAGTTTTGCATGTGTTTGGTGGTCTGAGCATTGTAGATTATATCCTATTCTAGCTACTTGGGCTGCTTTGAAAACTGCTATGCGTACTCGTTGGGTTCCACCATATTATCAACGTGAATATCGTCAAAAATTGCAGCCTTTAAGACAAGGAAAAAATTCTGTAGAAGAATATTATCAGGAATTACAAACTGGCATGATTAGATGTGGTATTGATGAGGAGAATGATGCTATGCTTGCACGTTTTACGGGTGGATTAAATAGAGAGATTCAGACCATTCTAGATTATGAGTATACTAATATCACTCGTTTATTCCATCTTGCTTGTAAAGCTGAACGTGAAGTGCAGGATCGATAGGCATTGGCGCGAACTAACTTTTCTGCAGGTCGATCTTCATAATGGAGACCACGTGCATCCTCTATTTCCACTGCACCAGCACCTCCATCAGGTGCCACCTCCAGCCGTGATACAAGAAAGTAGGCACAACCACCACTATGTGCCAAGAGCACACCTGCTGGGCCTGCACAGAGTTCTTCTTCTTCCATGGCAGCAACAGGGAACACAAGTGATATTATTTGTCGTCATTGTAAGGGAAGAGGACTTTTTGCGAGAGAATGCAAATCTCAGCGTGTGATGATTGCTACTGAGGATGGTGGGTATGAGTCCACTAGTGACAATGATGGGGAGACTTTGGCTCTTATTACACATGAAGAACACGGTGGAGATGATTCTTATCATGAGACGCAATACATGGCTGCTAAAGATGCTGACATGTATGAATGTTTAGTTGCTCAATGTGTTTTGAGTGTGCAGGTCACACTAGCTGAGCAAAATCAGAGGCATAATTTGTTCCATACAAAGGGAGTTGTGAAGGAACATTCTATTCGCGTCATCATAGATGGAGGGAGCTGTAACAACTTGGCAAGCATGGATATGGTGGAGAAGCTATCTCTCACCACAAGACCACATCCACATCCTTACTACATCCAATGGTTCAACAACAGCGACAAGTTTAAGGTAACAAGTAATGTTCGTGTGCATTTTAGTATCTCTACATATTCTGATTATGTTGATTGCGCTGTGGTACCTATGCAAGCATGTTCCTTATTACTTGGTAGACCATGGCAATTTGATAAAAATTCTATACACCATGGTAGAAACAATGAGTATACTCTTGTTCATAAGGATAAAAATATTACTTTTCTTCCTATGACTCCTGATTCCATTTTGAAAGATGATATTAATAGAGCTAATAAAGCAAAATAGGAGACAAATAAGAGTGATAATCAGATTGTGGCAAAAGAATTTGAGCAACAAATGAAGCCTAATAATAAACCATCTAGTGTTGCTTCAGAAATTAAATTGAAAAGTGCATGTTTACTTGCCACCAAATCTGATATTGATGATCTAGATTTGAGCAAATCTGTTTGCTATGCTTTTGTGTGCAAAGAGGTATTACTTTCATTCGCGGACGTGCCTTCCTCTTTGCCTCATGTTGTCACTAACATTTTGCAGGAGTTTGCTGACGTCTTTCCACAAGACGTGCCATCGGGATTACCACCTATTCGAGGGATTGAGCATCAAATTGACTTAATTCCCGGTGCATCGTTACCCAACCGTGCGCCATACCGTACCAATCCAGAGGAGACGAAGGAGATTATGCGTCAAGTACAGGAGCTGCTCGACAAAGGTTATATACGTGAATCCCTTAGTCCTTGTGCTGTTCCTATCATTTTAGTGCTAAAAAAGGATGGTACGTCACGTATGTGTGTTGATTGTAGAGGCATTAATAATATTACTATTCGTTATCGTCATCCTATTCCTAGGCTAGACGACATGCTTGATGAATTGAGTGGCTCTACAATATTCTCCAAAGTTGATTTGCGTAGTGGATACCATCAAATTCGTATGAAAATAGGAGATGAATGGAAAACAGCATTTAAAACTAAGTTTGTATTATATGAGTGGTTAGTCATGCCTTTGGGGTTAACTAATGCACCTAGTACTTTCATGAGGTTAATGAATGAAGTTTTACGTGCATTCATTGGACGATTTGTGGTAGTCTAATGATGATATACTGACTTATAGTAAATCTTTGGAGGAACATTTGGAACATTTATGTGGTGTTTTTATTGCTCTACGTGATGCACGGTTGTTTGGTAACCTTGGAAAGTGCATCTTTTGCACCAACCGAGTATCTTTTCTTGGCTATGTTGTTACTCCACAGAGAATTGAAGTTGATAAAGCCAAGATTGAAGCTATTGAGAGTTGGCCGCATGCCAAAACGGTCACACAAGTGAGCAGTTTCCTTGGCCTCACTGCTTTCTATAGGCGTTTTGTGAGAGATTTCAGCACCATTGCTGCATCTCTCAACGAGCTTACAAAGAAGGATCTGCCTTTTGTTTGGGGTACCGCACAGGAATAAGCCTTCACGATATTGAAAGATAAGTTAACACATGCTCCTTTACTTTTGAGCTTGAATGTGATGCCAGTGGAATTGGATTAGGAGGTGTGTTATTACAAGATGGCAAACCTGTTGCATACTTTTCTGAAAAATTGAGTGGGCCTAGTCTGAACTATTCTACTTATGATAAAGAATTATATGCTCCTGTTCGGACCTTAGAAACATGGCAACATTATTTATGGTCCAAGGAATTTGTTATAAATCTTTGAAACACATTAAAACTCAAGCAAAACTAAACCGTAGACATGCGAAATGGGTTGAATTCATTGAGACTCTCGCTTATGTCATTAAACACAAGAAGGGTAAAGAAAATGTTATTGTTGATGCATTGTCTCGTTGTTATACTATGCTTTCACAACTTGACTTTAAAATATTTGGTTTGGAGACCATCAAAGATCAATATATGCATGATGCTGAATTTAAAGATGTATTGCAGAATTGTAAGGAAGGGAGAACTTGGAACAAGTTTGTTCTTAACGATGGATTTGTGTTTCGTGCTAACAAGCTATGCATTCCAGCTAGCTCTGTTCGTCTTTTGTTGTTGCAGGAGGCGCATGGAGGAGGATTAATGGGACACATTGGCGTCAAGAAGCCGGAGGACATACTTTCTACACATTTCTTTTAGCCAAAGATGAGACGGGATGTTGAGCATTTTGTTGCTCGCTGCACTACATGTCAAAAAGCTAAGTAACGACTCAATTCTTATGGTTTATATATGCCTTTGCCTGTATGTATTGTTCCTTGGGAGGATATATCTATGGACTTTTTTAGGTTTACCTCGAACAAAGAAGGGGAGGGATAGCATATTTGTTGTCGTGGATAGGTTCTCGAAAATGGCACACTTTATACCATGTCATAAAAGCGATGATGCTGTTAATGTTGCTGATTTGTTCTTTCGTGAAATTATTCACTTGCATGGTGTGCCAAATACTATTGTTTCAGATCGTGATACGAAATTTCTTGGCCACTTTTGGAGATGATTATGGGCTAAGTTGGGGACTAAACTACTTTTTAGTACTACTTGTCACCCCCAAACTGATGGACAAACTGAAGTAGTCAATAGGACATTGTCTACTATGCTTAGGGCTCTTTTGAAGAATAATAAGAAAATGTGGGAAGAATGCTTGCCTCATATTGAATTTGCTTATAATCGTTCATTGCATTCTACTACTAAGATGTGCACTTTTGAAATTGTGTATGGTTTCCTACCTCGTGCACCTATTGATTTGTTGCCTCTTCCGTCTTCGGAGAAGGTTAATTTTGATGCTAAAGAACGTGCTGAATTGATTTTAATAATGCATGAGTTAACTAAGGAAAACATTGAGCGTATGAATGCTAAATATAAACTTGCTGGAGATAAGGGTAGAAAACATGTTGTGTTTGCACCTGGAGATCTTGTTTGGTTACATTTGCGTAAGGATAGATTTCCTAATTTGTGCAAATCAAAGGTAATGCCACGTGATGATGGTCCTTTTAAGGTGTTAGAGAAAATAAATGATAATGCATATAAACTTGAGCTGCCTGCAGATTTTGGGGTTAGTCCCACTTTTAACATTGCAGTTTTGAAGCCTTATTTGGGTGAGGAAGACGAGCTTTTGTCGAGGACGACTTCATTGCAAGAAGGGGAGGATGATGAGGATATCAATACCATTGTTACACCCACAGCCCCTACTGTTATACATATTGGACCAATTACTAGAGCTCGCGCACGCCAATTGAATTATCTGGTACTTTCGTTTCTTGGTAACGATTCTAATGTTCATGAGAATATGATGCTGCCTAAATTGGATACATTTGTTTTGCTTACAAATGAAGGGCCTAGCTTGGACAAGAAAGATGAACCTTGGAGCAAGTTCAAGCATGGAGATGATGGCATGTGCAAGGGGAACAAGAACGGAGTTACAAGTGATGATTCCATGACTTTGAAGCCACCATAATGAGTGCATGAAGCCTTGGACGAAATATACAAGATGCCACTTCATAAATTTTGTCCAGAGGATATTCTAGGTGCTGCGTCACCTTATTATTGGGCCAGGAACATGTATTTTCTAAATACTTGAGTATAGGCTATTTTTAGAGTCCGTATGTGTGGGGAAACAAGAGTTTAGGGTTTGTTTCGGACCCCTCCACGAAGGGACACGAAATTCCCCCTCTGTCCTCCATGTATACAGCCCTTAGGGCATCATTTAGACTTTGGGTTTTGTTTAGATTAAAAGTTCGCCATAGCTGCAACTTCGCGTACTTCGTTTGTGTCCAACGACCAGACCAAGACGTCAGAGAAGCCCACCTTCATCAATAAAGGTTTCCTCTTATATTCTCCATATCCAGATTGCAATTTCAATTTCTTGCTTGTTCTTCGTTGTTTGCAGGAAATAGACCCTCGTGGTCAGGTTGATCGTGCTCTAGTGTGGTCAATAACCTCTCGGAGTTGGTTTAGCGATTGCTATGGCGCGATGTCCTCGCACGTTCGTAGTCGGATCGTCAAAGTCGACTTCCACCAAAACAATAGCCACCATCTCATTGAAAGATCGGGCCCCTCGCCTCTATCAAGTGGTATCGGATTTTCAGGTTGCTTGGTGAGATTTTACAGTTTTTCGTAGTTTAGATTGAGTCTGTTCTTCGTACCTACAGTCCACGAAAAATCCACAAAAAAATTAGGGTTAGTTCATCATAACCGAACCAATCTGAGCCATTGCATAATCTTTTTAGGGTTTTGCATTGTTGAGTTTGCGGTTGCATCGTCGTGTCTAGTAGCTGGTCTTAGTGTCTAGTCCTTTAGAGTTTCGACTTCTGTTCACAAGTAGTCACGCCGCCGCCACATCAGCATCATCACCGCTGCCATATACCACCATCATTGTCACCGCTGCCATAAACCACCATCGTCATCACCGCTGCCATATACCACCATCATCATCGCCACTGCCATATACCACATATCCACCGCCATCACGCCAATCCGAGTCCACCTGCAACATATATTGGCTACCAGTCCGAGTTCTAGCAGATTCATCGCCGCCACCAATCCGAGTTCAACCAGATTCATCACCGCCACCAGTCCGAGTTCCACCAGATTCATCTCCGCCACCAGTCCTAGTCCGAGTCCAGTATTTTGTTACTCTGTTTTGGATTTCCAGATCACGCGATACTCAAAGTCGTGATAGAGTCGGACTCCCGAACTTTCGTGCTACCCATAGAAGAAAAATAGTTCCAAACTCAAAAAAAATGCTGGCTAGGTAGTTTTTGGACCATTTGTAGACTTTTAAAAAAATTGTTGTGGAGCAAAAAAAAGAGGAAAAAAAGTGAAAAAAAGAAAAAAAAATCAGAGCGTGCTCCTCCCTTGTTTACATGCAGCATCGTGACTTTGTTAGTGTTCTAGGCTCGCGTCTCTAGCACGGTCTAGCCTAGGACCAACACAGTACTATCATTGAGCGTTTATTCAACTTTGCATCTCTGAATTGATTATTGCTGACCCTTTTTGCTACCATATTATAAGCCTTCCCAGCTCCACATACATCTACGTCGTGCATTCGACTCTCCCTGGTAATCGCTCTATCCAAGCTTTGAGAGTTTTGACTACGACGGTTGCTGATCACGGCCTGCTGCTGGGGAAGAACTCGTAAGAATTGGAGATTTGCTTGACGGATTTGTGACACCCACCACCACCTCTTGTTAGTAGTCTGTCGGATCATATTCTTGTGTGTTTCTATTGTTGCTAACCATGGCAGGATCACAAGCCAAGGAGATTGACTGGGAGAACATGACGAATAAGGAGTTGCATGATAAATTTCAGCAAATGATGAGTGGACAGGTGCAATATGTGCTAAACAGATTTGAAGTGGCCATGGAGAAGATAGATGGCATGGAGAAGACGTTCAAAACAAAGCTCGATAACAGGTTTAATGAATTGCTCGCGCGTCTTCCACCACCACCACCGGCTGCACCTAACGCACCTCTACAACAACAACAACAACAACAACAACAACAACAACAACAACAACAACAACAACAACAACAACAACAACAACAACAACAACAACAACAACAACAACAACAACAACAACAACAACAACAACAACAACAACAACAACGACGACGACGACGACGACGACGACGACTACCTCCACGTCACGAAACAGCCCTCCGCCGAGCGAGCCGTCTCCCTCTTGCACCTAGCCAAACTGTTGGTGCTGTTGTTGATACTTCGGTGGCTCCTGCTGCTGATGCGGAGGAGGATAATTTTGCAGGAGATTATGAGGATGAGGTTGATCAAAATAAGAACTACGTGCAACCACCAGCACCGCAACCACCAGGTCGTCCACATGCAAATAATGGCAATGGTAGGGCTCACCCTCAGGTACGAGATCATGACCATCTCCCTAAACTGAAATTGAATATTCCACCATTTGAGGGTACATATGTTCCTGATATATATCTTACTTGGGATTTAGAAACTGAACAACGATTTACATGTTTACAATATCCCGAGGAGAGACGTGTTCCTACTGCTGTTTGTGCTTTCACTAGTTTTGCATGTGTTTGGTGGTTTGAGCATTGTAGATTATATCCTAGTCCAGCTACTAGGGCTGCTTTGAAAACTGCTATGCGTACTCGTTGGGTTCCACCTTATTATCAACATGAATTACTTCAAAAATTGCAGCGTCTAAGACAAGGGAATTTTTTGTAGAAGAATATTATCAGGAATTATAAACTGGCATGATTAGATGTGGTATTGTTGAGGAGAATGAAGCTATGCTTGCACGTTTTATGGGTGGATTAAATAGAGAGATTCAGACCATTCTAGAGTATAAGGAGTATACTAATATCACTCATTTATTCCATCTTGCTTGTAAAGTTGAACGTGAAGTGCAGGATCGAGAGGCATTAGCGCGAACTAACTTTTCTGCAGGTCGATCTTCATCATGGACACCACGTGCATCCTCTGCTTCCACTGCACCAGCATCGCCATCAGGTGCCACCTCCAGCCGTGATACTATAAAGCAGGCACAACCACCACTATCTACCAAGAGCACACCTGTCGGGCCTGCGCAGAGCTCTTCTTCTTCCATGGCATCAACAGGGCACACAAGTGATATTATTTGTTGTCGTTGTAAGGGAAGAGGACATTTTGCGAGAGAATGCAAATCTCAGCGTGTGATGATTGCTACTGAGGATGGTGCGTATGAGTCCGCTAGTGACTATTATGAGGAGACTTTGGCTCTTATTACACATGAAGAACACGGTGGAGATGATTCTGATCATGAGACGCAATACATGGCTGCTGAACATGTTGACAGGTATGATTTTTTAGTTGCTCAACGTGTTTTGAGTGTGCAGGTCACACAAGATGAGCAAAATCAGAGGCATAATTTGTTCCATACCAAGGGAGTTGTGAAGGAACGTTCTGTTTGCGTGATCATAGATGGAGGGAGTTGCAACAACTTGGCTAGCATGGAGATGGTGGAGAAGCTATCTCTCACCACAAGACCACATCCACATCCTTACTACATCCAATGGTTCAACAACAGCGGAAAGGTTAAGGTAACAAGTATTGTTCGTGTGCATTTTAGTATCTCTACATATGCTGATTATGTTGATTGTGATGTGGTACCTATGCAAGCATGTTCCTTATTACTTGGTAGACCATGGCAATTTGATAAAAATTATGTACACCATGGTAGAAACAATCAGTATACTCTTGTTCATAAGGATAAAAAATATTACTTTGCTTCCTATGACTCCTGATTCCATTTTAAAAGATGATATTAATAGAGCTAATAAAGCAAAACAGGAGACAAATAAGAGTGAAAATCAGATTGTGGTAAAAGAATTTGAGCAACAAATGAAGCCTAATAATAAACCATCTAGTGTTGCTTCTGAAATTAAATTGACAAGTGCATGTTTACTTGCCACCAAATCTGATATTGATGATCTAGATTTGAGAAAATCTGTTTGCTATGCTTTTGTGTGCAAAGAGGCATTATTTTCATTCGCGGACGTGTCTTCCTCTTTGCCTCCTGTTGTCACTAGCATTTTGCAGGAGTTCGCTGATGTCTTTCCACAAGACGTGCCACCGGGATTACTACCTATTCGAGGGAATGAGCAACAAATTGACTTAATTCCTGGTGCATCGTTACCCAACCGTGCGCCATGCCATACCAATTCAGAGGAGACGAAGGAGATTATGCGTCAAGTACAGGAGCTGCTCGACAAAGGTTATATACGTGAATCCCTTAGTCCTTGTGATGTTCCTATCATTTTAATGCCAAAAAAGGATGGTACGTCGCGTATGTGTGTTTATTGTAGAGGCATTAATAATATTACTATTTGTTATCATCATCCTATTCCTAGGCTAGACGACATGCTTGATGAATTGAGTGGCTCTACAATATTCTCCAAAGTTGATTTGCATAGTGGATACCTTCAAATTCGTATGAAATTGGGAGATGAATGGAAAATAGCATTTAAAACTAAGTTTGGATTATATGAGTGGTTAGTCATTCCTTTTGGGTTAACTAATGCACCTAGTACTTTCATGAGGTTAATGAACGAAGTTTTACGTGCTTTCATTTGACGATTTGTGGTAGTCTATTTTGATGATATACTGATTTATAGAAAATCTTTGGAGGAACATTTGGAACATTTACGTGCTGTTTTTATTGCTCTACGTGATGCATGTTTGTTTGGTAACCTTGGAAAGTGCACCTTTTGCACCAACCGAGTGTGTTTTCTTGGCTAAGTTGTTACTCCACAGGGAACTGAAGTTGATAAAGCCAAGATTGAAACTATTGAGAGTTGGCCGCAGCCCAAAACGGTCACACAAGTGAGGAGTTTCCTTGGCCTCGCTGGATTCTATAGGCGTTTTGTGAGAGATTTCAGCACCATTGGTGCACCTCTCAATGAGCTTACAAAGAAAGATGTGCCTTTTGTTTTGGGTACTCCATAGGAAGAAGCCTTCACAATATTGAAAGATAAGTTGACACATGCTCCTTTACTCCAACTTCCTGATTTTAATAAGACTTTTGAGCTTGAATGTGATGCTAGTGGAATTGGATTAGGAGGTGTGTTATTACAAGATGGCAAACCTGTTGCATACTTTTCTGAAAAATTGAGTGGGCCTAGTCTGAACTATTGTACTTATGATAAAGAATTATATGCTCTTGTTCGGACCTTAGAAACATGGCAGCGTTATTTATGGCCCAAGGAATTTGTTATACATTCTGATCATGAATCTTTGAAACACATTAAAAGTCGAGCAAAACTGAACCGTGGACATGCTAAAATGGGTTGAATTCATTGAGACTTTTCCTTATGTCATTAACACAAGAAGGGTAAAGAAAATGTTATTGTTGATGCTTTGTCTCGTCATTATACTATGCTTTCACAACTTGACTTTAAAATATTTGGTTTGGAGACCATCAAAGATCAATATATGCATGATGCTGAATTTAAAGATGTATTGCAGAATTGTAAGGAAGGGAGAACTTGGAACAAGTTCGTTCTTAATGATGGATTTGTGTTTCGTGCTAACAAGCTATGCATTCCAGCTAGCTTCGTTCATCTTTTGTTGTTGCAGGAGGCGCATGGAGGAGTATTAATGGGACACTTTGGCGTCAAGAAGACGGAGGACATACTTTCTACACATTTCTTTTGGCCAAAGATGAGACGTGATGTTGATCGTTTTGTTGCTCGCAGCACTACATGTCAAAAAGCTAAGTCATGACTCAATCCTTATGGTTTATATATGCCTTTGCCTGTACCTAGTGTTCCTTGGGAGGATATATCTATGGACTTTGTTTTAGGTTTACCTCGAAGAAAGAAGGGGAGGGATAGGATATTTGTTGTCGTGGATAGGTTCTCGAAAATGCCACACTTTATACCATGTCATAAAAGTGATGATGCTGTTAATGTTGCGGATTTGTTCTTTCATGAAATTATTCGCTTGCATGGTGTGCCAAATACTATTGTTTCAGATCGTGATACTAAATTTCTTAGCCACTTTTGGAGATGTTTATGGGCTAAGTTGGGGACTAAACTGCTTTTTAGTACTACTTGTCACCACCAAACTAATGGACAAACTGAAGTAGTCAATAGGACATTGTCTACAATGCTTAGGGCTATTTTGAAGAATAATAAGAAAATGTGGGAAGAATGCTTGCCTCATATTGAATTTGCTTATAATCGTTCATTGCATTCTACTACTAAGATGTGCCCTTTTGAAATTGTGTATGGTTTCCTACCTCGTGCACCTATTGATTTGTTTCCTCTTCCATCTTCGGAGAAGGTTAATTTTGATGCTAAAGAATGTGCTGAATTGATTTTAAAAATGCACGAGTTTACTAAGGAAAACATTGAGCGTATGAATGCTAAATATAAAATTGCTGGAGATATAAACATTGAGCGTATGAATGCTAAATATAAACTTGCTGGAGATAAGGGTAGAAAACATGTTGTGTTTGCACTTGGAGATCTTGTTTGGTTTCATTTGCGTAAGGATAGATTTCCTTATTTGCACAAATCAAAGCTAATGCCACGTGCCGATGGTCCTTTTAAGGTGTTAGAGAAAATAAATGATAATGCATATAAACTTGAGCTGCCTGCAAATTTTGGGGTTAGTCCCACTTTTAACATTGCAGATTTGAAGCCTTATTTGGGTGACGAAGATGAGATTTCGTCGAGGATGACTTCATTGCAAGAAGGGGAGGATGATGAGGACATCAATACCATTGTTACACCCACAACCCCTGCTGTTATACATATTGGACCAATTACTAGAGCTCGCGCACGCCAATTGAATTATCAGGTACTTTTGTTTCTTGGTAACGATTCTAATGTTCATGCGAATATGATGCTGCCTAAATTGGATACATTTGTTTTGCTTACAAATGAAGGGCCTAGGTTGGACAAGAAAGATGAACCTTGGAGCAAGTTCAAGCATGGAGATGATGGCATGCGCAAGGGGAACAAGAACGGAGTTACAAGTGATGATTCCAGGACTTTGAAGCCACCATAATGAGTGCATGAAGCCTTGGGCGAAATATACAATATGCCACTTCACAAATTTCATCCAGAGGCTATTCTAGGTGCTGAGTCACCTTATTATTGGGCCAGGCCCATGTATTTTCGAAATACTTAAGTATAGGCTGTTTTTAGAGTCTGTATGTGTGGGGAAACAAGAGTAAGGGTTTGTTTCGGACCCCTCCACCAAGGGCCACGAAATTCCCCCTCTCTCCTCCGTATATACAGCCCTTAGGGCATAGTTTAGACTTTGGGTTTTGTTTAGATTAAAAGTTCGCCATAGCTGCAACTTTGCGTACTTCGTTTGTGACCAACGATCAGACCAAGACGTCACAGAACCCCACCTTCATCAATAAAGTTTTCCTCTTATATTCGCCATATCCAGATTGAAATTTCAATTTCTTGCTTGTTCTTCATTGCTTGCAGGAAATAGACCCTCGTGATCAGGTTGATCGTGCTCTGGCATTGTCAATAACCTCTCGGAGGTGGTTTAGTGATTGCTAAGGCGCGACGTCCTCGCACGTACGTTGTCGGATCGTCAAAGTCGACTTCTACCAAAAAGATAGCCACCATCTCATGGAAAGATTGGGCCCCTCGCCTCTATCACCCTGGATAAGGAAAAATTCATCTTTCCCCGTTGTCTTTCCAACTGTCTCTTTGTACTAACTGTCTCATAACCTCTTTCTTAGTGGTCAAGCTAAGTCCAAGAAGGCCAAGGTGACTAAACCGGTAGAAAACCCGTCAGTCCTTGCACCTGAACTGACCAGGCCAACTTCTCCCCCTCGAACTGAAGCACTAGAAGACTCGGCTGCCAATGCTCAATTGGATCCTCCTAAACCGCCAGTTGATGATACTGTTGTTAACCCCTCTACTGCCAGACCATCCAGTTCAGCTAACCCGCCATCATCTTCTGATCATGAATTCTGGTCACTGGTAGCCGTTATGTTGAACCGGGGACTCCTACTGTGTTAGCCCGGCACACTGCTAAACAAGAAGCCCTGGAGAGACAGAAAGTGCATTTTGATATCTCTCACTACAGTCATCTGAATGCTAATGACATATTGTCCGGCTATCTCAGCCATGTTCATTCCAGCTGTGAGTCAGAGATTGAGATGGTCAAGCAACTTTAGCTGAAATATGAGGTACGTTCTCCTGTTTACTTATACTCTGCCAGCCCCCAAGTCTTCACATGATGATTTTGAATGATCTGGATACTTTATGATATAGATGGATACTTTCTCTCTAAGTTTTTAAAAAGTCCAATAACATAGTGTAAACTTCACCTGTAGTCCCGAAGTGCCTGCTCAATGTACCATAAATGCACCGATACTTTAACTTCATAGTTGTCTTTTGCCTAACCCAACAAATATTGTAATCCGGCTTAATCTTGAGAGATTTTCTGAATATCATGCATTAGCCCCCAAGTGCCAAGTGTTGTTACTTTGTAAGGTACTTGGGACTTGAAATATATTAGAGACATAAGAAATTGTTTTGGCACACATTAGCCCCCAAGTGTCAAGTGGTATTGCAATGCAAAGTACTTGAGACTTGAATCTTGAACTTTAGTTTAAGCCTTAACACACCTGTGTATGCTTTGTAGAACGCCCTATCTGAATTGGGTTCCCAATTAACTGATGCAAAGACCCGGCTGGCGGATCAAGAGGCAGAAATCAAGTCTGCTGATTCTAAACTTCAATTGAGTCTTGCTGAGATGGAAAAATTGAAAACTAGCTTGACTGCCAAAAAGAAATCCTGGACTAAAGAAAAGACGCTGCTGACACGACGCGCCAAAAAAGCTGAAGCGGCTCTTGAGGAGGTTACCACGGAGCTGACCGGCTTAAAGAACTGGGTGTCTCAAATGGTTTCCGCCATCTTTGGTAAGCCATCTATACTGATCTTTTAAACCTTCTTTTGACCCAAAATATAAGCCGATGTTGAGCCTTAGTTTAATACTAGCAGGTCCACGCAGCAAAAATCTGAGCCAAGACAGTGTGACCAAACTGAAGGCGGTTTATACCTTGCTGGAGCAATTGTACACTGGCGCTCAACGAGCACTTGCCACCATCTCACCTGCCAACCAAGGACCCAATTGGCTGAGCGATGTTTTGAAAAAATTGTCAATCTTACCCACCAGGTTTCAAGAGGTCAAACGATCCTGTGCCAGAGCCGGAGCCTTGACTACCCTGAGCCGCTCCAAAGCTTGGGTGCCAGATCTAGACCTGGTGGATGTAGCTAGGGGGTACCCGAATGTGAAGGAAGACGGGTCTCTATTTGAGCAGGATGACTTCGTCGCTTGCGTGAGGGGAGTTTGACCTCAAGCTACCGTTCTTGGAGATGAGACCAACATTGACAAATATCAGTCGGGTTTTGATTTGGAGAATAAGAAGATGGAAACTCCCTCTTACAAGGTGACAGACCTTATCCCACCGGTTCGTCAACATACATTTGCTCCAGAAGTTGATCCGGCTGGCCTGATTGATGATGAAGCAGAGTTCATTGCCATGAACGGCTTTGACTGGTCCAATCCCAGCTTCTAATTAACAGAAGGAGGTGAACCGACGAGGGAAGAATGAGAACCATCTTTATGGGCTCATTAAAGCCATGTAATAGATTTAGCTTGAAACAACTGCATTCTTTGCCTATGCCATCGTGCATAAGATGCCATGTGTGACTCTTTGCTTCCTTATGTCAATATATGCGTCACATTTATGGTTATCTCTGTAATATTTCGGCTTTGTTCCTGTAGAAAAGGAAAAACTGGCTTGGCGGTTTAGCACCGAACGGGTCAGAACACCCGGTAGATGACCAATGGTGTAGGGTGGAACCCTAATCGGCCAATCTTTCACGAAAGGAATGGAATCCCGTGAAGAACACGAAGAACACAAAGGGGAAAACGAGAGAAACACAAGGGGAAACAAAGAGGAAACACTAAACCAACACGAATAAGTCACACATGTGCTAGATCCTTGAGTACATAAGGAAAGATACGCGATCCACGGACAACTAAGGACGATACAAGGGTAACCAGTCTTCTCCGTGAGGAGGTCTTGAGTTCTTACCTAAAAGGGGTCTTGAATCTGCTTGGGGGATCTTCTCCGGTGGAGGCGAATCTTCATGGAGAAGGTAACCAAGTGGATGAGCAAAGCTCTCACACAAACATGAGCTAAACCTTTGCTAACCCTAGAAAGTTGGGCGAGGTAGAGTATATATAGTCTAGGGGGGAGAAGGGATACACGGGCCTTGGCCCTTCACTGTGCGCAGATAGGGGAGGCCGGATGTCTGGGCTTGTCGGGCCGGATGTCTGGGCTTTTAGGCGACGCCGGATGTCCGGGCTGGGGAGGCCGGAAGTCCGGGCTGGAGTGGTGGCATTTGTTGATCTCGGGTTCGGAGGGGCCAGATTTCCGGGCTGGCGGCTAGATGTCTGGGGGCTCGGGAGAGGACGAATGTCCGGGCTGTCGCGGCCGGGTGTCCGGGGCGTGTAGCTTCTGGCGGCTGTGCTGCTGTTGTGGACGATGCTCTAGGGGCCAGATTTCTGGGGTCATGGCCGGATGTCCGGGGCCTGGGAGATGTTCTTGGCTCCTTCCGTTGGTTCTCCTCATCCGTGGACTTGGGGACTTGTACATCTTCATGCGCATCTTTGGGAGGGCCCTCTTGGTGCCTAATCATGCACAACACCTCGGACTTAGGTACTAGCCATGTCTCATGCATAGAAAGTGGAAGTTCGGAGAGGAGTGAGTTCACCTTATCTTCGATAGCCTTGGCTCGGGCTCGTGTCATTGGTCCAAGTTGTGTCGTTGGAGGTGTAGGTGCATCCATGTGGATGATCTTGGGATGCACTGCATCATCTCCCCTCCCTTGGGGAAGATCCGTCCTCGGATCGACATCCTCATCACCATGGTAGGGCGAGATATCTCTGATGTTGAAGATGTTGTTCACGGAGTACTTGGCACGAGGGATGTCGATCTTGTATGCGTTGTTGTTGTAGCGTGCAAGCACTTTGAATGGTCCGTCCGCGCGTGGTCGAAGTTTGGACTTGCGTTCTTGGGGAAAGCGGTCCTTGCGAAGGTGTAGCCACACGAGGTCTCCAATGTAGAATATCATAGGGTGCTTGTTGACGTTGAGCTTGGTCGTAAGGCGTTGTACTTGGCGCTCAATGGTGTTTCTTGTATCTTCATGCACCTTCTTGAGATGGGTCGCTCATGCATTTGCGTCCAAATTGATACGCTCTTAGAGTGGTAGAGGGGGAATATCCAATGGTGACACAGGGTTGAATCCATAGACGACCTCGAAGGGGGACTTGCCAGTTGTTGAGTGTCTTGCTTGGTTGTAGGCGAACTCGGTGATAGGTAGGCACTCCACCCACTCCTTGATGTTCTTCTTGATGAGTCCTCAAAGTAGAGCAGAGAGTGTGCGGTTTGTCACCTCCGTTTGGCCCTCGGTTTGAGGATGGTAAGCCGTGGAGAAGAGTAGCTTGATTCCAAGCTTGGCGCATAGGGTCTTCCAAAAGTAGCTAAGGAACTTGACGTCGCGGTCCGAGATGATAGTCTTTGGCACACCATGTAGACGCAATATTTCCCTACAATAGAGATTAGCAACATGTGAAGCATCGTCTATCTTGTTGCAAGGAATGAAACGTGCCATTTTTGAGAAACGGTCCACAACGACAAATATTGAATCTTTCCCATTTCGGGTCCTAGGCAAACCAAGTACAAAGTCCATGCTAATGTCTTCCCATGGTTGGAATGGAATTGGTAGAGGCATATAGAGGCCATGAGATTGAGCTTTGGACTTAGCTTTGCGACATGTAGAGCATCGGTTGGTGAAACGATTGACGTCCCAAAGCATCTTGGGCCAAAAGTAGTTCTTCGAGAGCGTGGCGGACGTCTTGTCGCGTCCGAAATGTCCCATTAATCCTCCTCCATGAGATTCCTGCAAAAGCAACAAACGAAGAGAAGACTTTGGGATGCAAAGTTTGTTAGCTCTCATAAGATATCCATCCTTGATGTAATAGCGTTCCCAAGATGTATGTGACAAACATTTGGCATAAGGAGTAAAAAAGTTGCATCATGCTCATACAAGTCTTTCATATGCTCGAAGCCAATGACATCTAACTCAAGTTGTGTAACAAGCATGCATATGCGAGAAAGAGCATCTGCTACGATGTTTTATTTACCCTTGATGTACTTGATGACATAAGGAAAAGACTCAATAAATTCACTCCATTTAGCATGATGCTTGTTCAACTTGGTTTGACCCTTAAGATACTTGAGAGTCTCATGGTCAGTATGAATGATAAACTCATGGGGACGAAGGTAATGTTCCCATTCATGCAAAACACGGACTAAAGCATATAGCTCTTTTTCATAGATGGGGTAATTGAGTTGCGCTCCGGAAAGTTTCTCAGTAAAGTAAGCTATGGGGCGCTTCTCTTGCGTTAACACACCTCCTATGCCATTACCACTAGCATCACAGTGAATCTCGAAAGGCTTGTCAAAGTTGGGTAAAGCAAGCACAGGAGCATGAGTAAGCAAATTCTTAAGCTCATTGAATGCGGTATCTTGGGATGGTCCCCAAACAAAAGGTGCATTCTTCTTGCTCAAAGCATGTAAAGGAGATGCAATGGTGCTAAAATCCTTCACAAAGCGACGATAGAAACCCACAAGTCCAAGAAAACTACGCACTTGATGCAACATGGTTGGTTGTGGCCAAGTCTTAATTGCATTGATCTTGGACTCATCAACATGAAAACCCTTGGAGGAAACAACAAAACCCAAGAAAACGAGCTTATCAACACCAAAAAGGCATTTCTCCATATTAGCATAGAGGCGCTCTTTTCTAAGAGTTTGCAAAACGGTGCGGACATGGGTGACATGCTCTTTGATAGATTTGCTAAACACAAGAATGTCATCGAAGTAGACCACAACAAATATACCAATGTAAGGGCGAAAGACATGATTCATAAGGCGCATAAAAGTGCACGGTGCCTCCGAGAGACCCATAGGCATGACTAACCACTCATAAAAACCCAACTTGGTTTTGAAGGCGGTTTTCCATTCATCACCCTCTTGTATGCGGATTTCATAGTAACCACTCTTAAGATCAATTTTGGAAAAGATAGTGGCACCACTAAGCTCATCAAGCATATCATCTAGGCGTGGAATGGGATACCTATAGTGAATGGTGATAGCATTGAAAGGTATACAATCGGAGCACATGCGAAAGCTACAGTCACGTTTTGGCACAAGAATGACTGGGACGGCACAAGGGCTCAAACTTTCACGCACATGTCCATGGTCTATGAGATGCTTTACTTGCCTTTGTATTTCTTTGGTTTCTTCGGGGTTGACGCGGTATGGAGCTTTGTTTGGAAGAGGTGCTCTGGGGATGAGGTCGATTCGGTGCTCAATGCCTCGTAGAGGAGGTAGACCTGGAGGTAGTTCATCAGGGAAAACATCGTGAAATTCCTGCAAAAGAGAAGACAACACTAGAGGAAGAGTGTGAGAAGTGTTAGTTTGTGGTGCGTTGTCCTTGCACACGAGGACGTAGTGTAGGACACTAGATGGGTTCTCACCCACTCCTCTTATCTCACTTTTGATGGCAAATAGGACTAGGTTCTTCTTTTCGCTCATCGTGGAGGTGTTCGATTTGGGCTTGTGGCACTCACTATCATTATGGTGGCTCGCTCTCTCATTGTGATCTCCACGATGGGTGGCTTGCTTGTCAGCGATCACTTGACTTGGCGACATTGGACGGGGGACGTACTCCTTGCCCTTCATCTTGAAGATGTAGTGGTTCGTTTGGCCGTTGTGGACGACTCCTCTATCGAATTGCCATGGGCGTCCAAGGAGAAGATGGCAAACGGTCATTGGAAAGACGTCGCACTCCAAGGTGTCTTCATAGGCGCCAATTTTGAAGGAGACTTGTACTGGGTGCTCGACTTGGATGGTGCCGGAGTCGCTAAGCCATTGCACTTTGTATGGATGTGGATGCTTCATCTTGGGCAATGGGAGCTTGGAGCAAAGTTCTTCACTTGCGAGATTATGACAACTCCCTCCATCGATGATGACCTTGACGGATCGTCCATTGATGCCAGCCTTGGTGTGTAATATGTGGCATCGTTGGTCTTCTTCTTGGTGATGTTGGAGATTCAAAACTTTGGAGAGAACAAGGGCGGGACTTGAGTCTTAATCGCAAAAGACTTGTTCTTCTTCGTTGTTCACTTGGCGGTGCATGGCGACTTGCTCAAGGGCTTCCATTTCGCCTTCACTCGTGGAGTCATAAGTGCCATCGTCGTTGAATACCATGGTTCGCTTGTTGGTGCACTCATAGGACTTGTGGCCTCGGCCTCCGCAAGTGAAACACTTGAAGGAACTCATCTTGACGGTCTCATCAGTTGGGGTTGATGATGATGAAGCTCTCGGCTTGAAGTTGCTCGTAGTAGGATGGCTTGTAGTTGACGAAGCTTTCTTGGAACTCGACTTGTCGATGTTGGTAGTAGAAGGCTTTGTAGTCGGTGTTGGAGTCGTTGAAGCTTGGTTGTTGGAGAAGCCGTAGGACTTGTATGAGAACTTGGCATACTTGAAATCACCTTGCACTTGGCGTTCCGCTTTGGTAGCTTGGTGCACTAGCTCGATTAGATTTGAGTAAGGTTGGAAGTCGGCGATCTTCTTGATGGGATGATTGAGTCCATTCAAGAAACGTGCCATTGTTTGCTCATCATCTTCCGTGACATTGGCTCGTATCATTGCAATCTCCATATCCTTGTAGTACTCTTTAACACTCTTTGTTCCTTGCTTGAGTAGTTGGAGTTTCTTGAAGAGGTCGCGGTTATAGTAGGTAGGTACGAAGCGTGCTCTCATGACATCTTCATTTGCACCAAAGTAGTGATGGGTGGTTCACCTCTTGCCTCTTGGTGCTCTATGATTTGTTCCCACCAAATGAGGACATAGTCTTGGAACTCAAGGGATGCCATCGCGATCTTCTTCTCTTCTTCATAATTGTGCAAACGGAAGATCTTGTCAACTTTCAATGCCCATGAAAGGTACTCTTCGGGATCGTTGCTTCCGTTGAACTTAGGCATGGTGAACTTGAGCTTGCCATAGCATTGCTCTTCATTGTGTTGGGGTCGGGAATGATGACACCCATGTTCTTGATGATTGTTCAACTCATGTTGCTCTTGGCGTGGAGGGTTGTCAACCTCATGTTGCTCGTGTCGTGGAGGATCTCCATTGTGTTCATGATCTTGAGGAACTTGTTGTTCTTGACGTGCTTGGGGAGGAGCTTGTCGAGCTCGAGGAGGAACTTGACAATGCACGCGAGCTTGAAATTTTCGTTCTTGAATTTCTTTGTGAAGTGCTTCCTCTTGTTCACGGGCTTGTCGGCCTCGGTCGGCTACGACTCGGCTTGAATCGCGTAGACCTTGTTGTGCCTCAAGTGCTTGAGCGTCACGGAGTTGTTGTTCTTGACGTTGTGCCTCGGGATCTTGAGCATTTTGGTGTAGACGCGCTCGCTCTTCCTCTTCATGTTGTCGTTTTCGTTGCCGTTCTCGTGCTAGCGCAAAGGCGTCTTGAGTTTGGCGTTGTTGGCGCTCTTGAGAGTCGGTGTCGCATAGGGGATTGAGGCTTGCTTGACGATCGTTGCGTGCAGCTTGGTGAAGAGTGTTTGATGTCGGTGTACTTGAGCCGGAGAGGGTGAAGTCGCAGTGGCGGCTTGAACGACTCCTTCTTGAAGTGGAAGAAGAGCGATTGAGTAACAAAGCATTAATTTCATCCATCCTTCTGTCATTCTCTTGCTTGTGATCATCGAGCTTGTGGTCGAAGTAGCCCCTTCAACGTTGCTCGGAAAGTCTCAAGTCGGCGGCAAGGTTGTCGATGCGTTCACTCATAGCTTGTTGCTCTCGATGCAAAGCATGTTGTGCACCAAAGAGGTGACTCTTGGTAACGAAGGAGTTCATGTCGCCGTCTTGCTCCATGAAGAGTGGGTTGGTAGAAGTACTTGGCCTGTCCATCATTCCAAGACAAATGTGAGTGGTAGAAAGAGAAGAACGAGTACCAAATGTACCTTGACCGAAGTTGAAAGTGGATCGAGGATCACTCCAATGTAGGACAAGGAAATAGCACAATTGGTACTAGCTCTTGTCGGTTTCTCACACCTACACAATTAAAAGCTTTTGGTGGAGCTTGGTTAGGATGTTGGCACAAAATTTGATGCAATTGTAAGTGAGCTTCAATAATGTTGGAAAAGATTCGCAAGATGCAATGTAACAAGTAGACCAAGCATATAAGGTACACGGAAACACACACGCAAAAAGATAAGTGGGGTCGTGCAACCAAGGGTGAGCCAAATGTGGAATCCACAAAAATGCTCTTGTTGCACAACACTAGAGAGACGCTAGCATGATTGCACAATAGGCGGCTACAAGAACTTGTGCACAACCTACTTAGCAAAAATGCAACGACTTCTATCCCAAATATGCTCTATGCTAGGTGTTGCTATGATATGATCCAAGATGATCGAGTATGACAATCTTAATGATGTATGATGCTATGGTTCTTGCTTAAAACTTCTTTGCTTATCTTTCCTTTTTGCTTAAAAGCTGTATTGGCTCTTTGATGTTGGAGCTCTTTTCTCATGGTTCGAATACGACCTATGTTTGAAAAGGAAGCCCCCAAGTTGTTGGGTTTCGTAGTAATTTCAAAATTTTCCTACGCACACGCAAGATCATGTGATGCATAGCAACGAGGGGAGAGTATTGTCTACGTACCCAACGCAGACCGACTGCGGAAGCGATGACACGACATAGAGGAAGTAGTCGTGCGTCTTCTCGATCCAACCGATCAAGCACCGAAACTACGGCACCTCCGAGTTCGAGCACACGTTCAGCTCGATGACGATCCCCGGACTCCGATCCAGCAAAGTGTCGGGGAAGAGTTCCGTCAGCACGACGGCATGGTGACGATCTTGATGAACTACAGCAGCAGGGCTTCGCCTAAACTCCGCTACAGTATTATCGAGGAATATGGTGGCTGGGGGCGCCGCACACGGCTAAGGAATAGATCACGTGGATCAACTTCTTGTGTCTTTGGTGCTAGCCCTGCCCCTCTATTTATATGTTGAGCCCCGGGGTCGAAACTTGGAGCAAAAGCCTCCTCAAAGTCGGTTTTGCCCGAAAGGCAAGAGTCCCACTCGGACTCCAGGACCAAACGCCACAATCCTTGGCGTCTGGCCCAGACGCCATGGGCCTCGGCGTCTGGCCCAGGGCCAGACGCCAGGGTCTCCGGCGTTTGGCCCCCTGGCCTCCGCAAAACTCCTTTTTGCACCGACCTAAAGCCTCATGGGCTTGACCCCTTGGCCTAACCATATCATCCAATATATGAATCTTTACGTCTCGACCATTTCGAGACTCCTCGTCATGTCCCCGATCTCATCCGGGACTCCGAACTCCTTCGGTACATCAAAACATGTAAACTCATAATATAACTGTCATCGTAACCTTAAGCGTGCGGACCCTACGGGTTCGAGAACAATGTAGACATGACCGAGACACGTCTCCGGTCAATAACCAATAGCGGGACCTGGATGCCCATATTGGCTCCTACATATTCTACGAAGATCTTTATCGGTCAGACCGCATAACAACATACGTTGTTCCCTTTGTCATCGGTATGTTACTTGCCCGAGATTCGATTGTCGGTATCCAATACCAAGTTCAATCTCGTTACCGGCAAGTCTCTTTACTCGTTCCGTAATACATCATCTCACAACTAACATATTAGTTGTAATGCTTGCAAGGCTTATGTGATGTGTATTACCGAGAGGGCCCAGAGATACCTCTCCGACAATCGGAGTGACAAATCCTAATCTCGAAATACGCCAACCCAACATCGACCATTGGAGACACCTGTAGTACTCCTTTATAATCACCCAGTTACGTTGTGACGTTTGGTAGTACCCAAAGTGTTCCTCCGGTAAACGGGAGTTGCATAATCTCATAGTCATAGGAACATGTATAAGTCATGAAGAAAGCAATAGCAACATACTAAACGATCGGGTGCTAAGCTAATGGAATGGGTCATGTCAATCAGATCATTCTACTAATGATGTGACCTCGTTAATCAAATAACAACTCATTGTTCATGGTTAGGAAACATAACCATCTTTGATTAACGAGCTAGTCAAGTAGAGGCATACTAGTGACACTTTGTTTGTCTATGTATTCACACATGTATTATGTTTCCGGTAAATACAATTCTAGCATGAATAATAAACATTTATCATGATTATAAGGAAATAAATAATAACTTTATTATTGCCTCTAGGGCATATTTCCTTCACAAGTGACCATGAGGTTTACAGCTAGATTCGAATACGATCATGAGCCGGACCAAAAGGGTTAAGCTAGATTCGGATACAATCCGCCCCCTTTTGGTCATTTTGAATAATAAAAATAATAAAGATATATTATCATTGAAAGGGAAAAGGACAGAGGTCCTACTTTATTACTTATCATAATATATACAATGTCAAAGTATGTACATGATGAGAGCCGGTGGCTTAAGTATAGTACGGCCGAAGCTGAGCAATGTTCCACGGCCGACGGGCCTCCTCCTCCGACTTACGTGAGTCTTTGTGCTCTCGAATGTCAATGAGGTAATATGACCCGTTGTTTAAGTTCTTACTGACCACAAAGGGCCCTTCACAAGGTTGGGATAACTTGTGTGCGTCGGACTGATCCTGGATGAGCCGGAGCACCAAGTCGCCTTCTTGAAAGGTTCTAGTTTTAACCCGGCGGCTGTGATAACGGCGCAGGTCTTGTTGGTAAATTGCTGATCGGGCTGCTGCCAAATCTCATTCCTCATCTAACAAGTCAAGGGCATCCTGTCGGGCTTGTTCATTATTAGCTTCAACGTAAGTCGCCACGCGGGGCGAGTCATGACGGATGTCACTAGGCAGGACTGCTTCTCCTCCGTAAACCATGAGGAAAGGTGTATAACCTATAGACCTGTTAGGAGTGGTATTGATACTCCATCGTACCGAAGGTAACTCCTCTACCCGACAACCTGGTGTTCATTGTAAAGGAACCATAAGCCGGGGCTTGAGACCTTTTAAAATTTCCTGATTTGCTCTCTCAACTTGACCATTCGATTGGGGGTGAGCTACTGAAGAAACATCAAGCCGGATATGCTCACGTTGACAGAACTCCTCCATAGCACCTTGGGACAAATTAGTGCCATTGTCAGTTATAATGCTATGTGGAAAACCAAAGCGAAAAATCACCTTTTTCATGAACTGAACCGTCGTGGCTGCATCAAACTTGCTCACTGGCTCTGCCTCAACCCATTTTTTGAATTTGTCAACTGCCACCAAAAGATGTGTCTTTTTATCTTTGGATCTTTTGAAAGGTCCAACCATATCATGTCCCCAAACTGCAAATGACCAAGTTATTGGAATCATTCGCAGTTCTTGAGCCAGTACGTGTGCTCGTCGTGTGAACTTTTGACATCCATCGCACCTACTGACCAGATCCTCTACATCAGCATGAGCCGTTAACCAGTAAAAACCATGACGAAAAGCTTTGGCCACTAGAGATTTTGAGCCAGCATGATGGCCACAATCTCCCTCATGGATCTCACGAAGAATCTCTTGACCTTCTTCAGGAGAGACACATTGTTGAAACGCCTCAGTGACGCTGCGATGATACAACTCACCGTCAAAAATTGTCATTGACTTGGACCGCCGGGTTATCTGTCGGGCCAAGGTCTCGTCCTCTAGCAACTCGCCCCGGGTCATGTAAGCCAAGAACGGTACTGTCCAATCTAGAATGACATGAAGAGCCGCCACCAACAATGCCTCTGGGTCAGGAATGGCCAAATCTTCCTCTGTAGGCAACTTAACAGACGGGTTATGTAAAACATCTAAAAAGGTGTTAGGAGGCACCGGCTTACGCTGAGATCCCAACCTACTTAAGGCATTGGCCGCTTCGTTCTTTCTTTGGTCAATGTGTTCCACTTGATAACCCTTAAAATCCCCCGCAACAGCATCGACCTCGCGGCGATAAGCCGCCATGAGAGGATCCTTAGAATCCCACTTGCCTAACACTTGTCGAGCCACCAGATCTGAGTCGCCTAGGCACCGTACCCGGCTTAAGCTCATTTCCTTAGCCATTCGAAGACCATGAAGCAAGGCCTCGTACTCAGCTGCGTTGTTAGTGCAAGGAAACATCAATCATAACACATAACAAAAAAATTCACCTCGAGGAGAAGTTAGAATAACTCCAGCCCCTGATCCTTCCAATTGTCTGGACCCATCAAAGTGAATCATCCAAAATGTGTTGTTTCGTTTCTCCTCTGGTATCTGCAACTCTATCCAATCGTTAATGAAGTCCATCGGCGCTTGAGATTTGATCGCAGTACGTGGCACGTACTTCAAACCATGAGACCCAAGTTCAATAGCCCACTTGGCGACTCGTCCTGTGGCTTCTCTATTTTGAATAATGTCTCGTGGAGGAGCAGAGCTAACCATAGTGATTGGGTGACCCTGAAAGTAATGCTTGAGCTTCCGGCATGCCATGAACACCCCATAAACAAGCTTCTACCAATGTGGATATCTTTGTTTAGATTCAATGAGCACCTCACTGGCGTAGTAAACCGGCAGTTGGACCGGATGTTCCTTGCCAGCCTCCTTGTGCTCCACAACAATGGCCACACTAACAGCATGTGAGTTAGCAGCCACATACAACAACAACGGCTCTTTCTCAACCGGAGCAGCAAGAACCGATGGCTCAGCGAGCTGTTTCTTCAGATCCTCAAAAGCAGAGTTAGCAGCGTCACTCCAGATAAAGTCATCCGCCTTCTTCATCATTTGATACAAAGGCATCACCTTTTCCCCTAACCAGCTTATGAACCAGCTTAAGGCTGCGACGCGACCCGCCAACCACTGAACATCATTGATGCACGCTGGTTTAGCCAGAGATGTAATTGCCTTAATTTTCTCCGGGATAGCCTCAATACCTCGGTTAGACACCAAAAAACCCAAAAGTTTGCCAACTGGGACTCCAAAAACACACTTGGTCGGGTTAAGCATCATCTTGTAGACCCGGAGGTTATCAAAGGTCTCCTTCTGATCAGTTACCAAGGTTTCCTTCTCTCTAGATTTCACCACTATATCATCCACATAAGCATGAACATTACGCCCAATCTGAGTGTGAAGGCAATTTTGCACGCATCGTTGATAAGTCGCCTGGGCACTCTTGAGCCCAAAAGGCATAGTGATCTAGGGTAGAACCCTAATCGCCCGATCTTTCACGAAAGGAGCAGATCCCGCAAAGAATACGAGGAACATGAGGGGGGAAACGAGGGAAATCATGAGGGGAAACATGAGAGAATCACTCAACCAACAAGAAATAGTCACACATGTGCTAGATCCATGACCACAAAGGATTCACACGGTACACAATCAACCAAGGACGATACAAGGGTAGCCGGTCTTCTCAGTGAGGAGATCTTGATGTTCTTCCCTAAATAGGGGTCTTGAATCCAAAGGGATCTTCTCCGTAGAGGCCGTGGTGATAGAGGCAAAGGTGTCCCTTCTTTCGATGAGATGGTGGCTATCGTTTTAGAGGAAGTCGACTTTGACGATTCGACTACGAAAGTGCGAGGACGTCGCGCCTTAGAAATCGCTAAACCAACTCTGAGGGGTTATTGACCACGCCGGAGCACGATCAACCTGACCACGAGGGCCTGTTTCCTGCGAGAAAATGAAGAACAAGCAAGAAACTGAGATTGCAATTTGGATATTGCGAATATAAGATGAAAGTTTTATTGATCAAGGTGGGGTTCTGTGACGTCTTGGTCTGGTCGCTGGACACAAACGAAGTACGCGAAGTTGCAGCTATGGCGAACTTTTAATCTAAACAAAACCCAAAGTCTAAACGACGCCCTAAGGGCTGTATAAATGGAGGAAGAGGGGGGATTTCGTGGCCCTTGGAGGAGGGGTCCGAAACCAACCCTAACTCTTGTTTCCCCACACATACGGACTCTAAAAACAGCCTATACATAAGTATTTCGAAAATACATGGGCCTGGCCCAATAATAAGGTGACGCAGCACCTAAAATAGCCTCTGGACAAAATTTATGAAGTGGCATCTTGTATATTTTGATCAAGGCTTCATGCACTCCTTATGGTGGCTTGAAAGTGCTAAAATCATCACTTGTAACTCTGTTCTTGACCCCCTTGCACATGGCATCATCTCCATGCTTGAACTTGATGTAGGGTTCATCTCTCTTGTCCAAGCTAGGCCCTTCATTTGTAAGCAAAACAAATGTATCCAATTTAGGCAACATCATATTCTCATGAACATTAGAATCGTTACCAAGAAACAAAAGTACCTGATAATTCAATTGGCGTGCGCGAGCTCTAGTAATTTGTCCAGTATGTATAGCAGCAGGGGCTGTGGGTGTAACAATTGTATTGATGTCCTCATCATCCTCCCCTTCTTGAAATGAAGTCGTCCTCGACGAAAGTTCATCGTCCTCACCCAAATAAGGCTTCAAATCTGCAATGTTAAAAGTGGGACTAACCCCAAAATCTGCAGGCAGCTCAAGTTTGTATGCATTATCATTTATTTTCTCTAACACCTTAAAAGGACCATCAGCACGTGGCATTAGCTTTGATTTGCGCAAATTAGGAAATCTGTCCTTACGCAAATGTAACCAAACAAGATCTCCAGGTGCAAACACAACATGTTTTCTACCCTTATCCCCAGCAAGTTTATATTTAGCATTCATATGCTCAATGTTCTCCTTAGTTAACTCATGCATTTTTAAAATCAATTTAGCACGTTCTTTAGCATCAAAATTAACCTTCTTCGAAGATGGAAGAGGCAACAAATCAATAGGTGCACGAGGTAGGAAACCATACACAATTTCAAAAGGGCACATCTTAGTAGTAGAATGCAATGAGCAATTATAAGCAAATTCAATATGAGGCAAGCATTCTTCCCACATTTTCTTGTTATTCTTCAGAACATCCCTAAGTGTCGTGGAATTGTCACGGCAGATGTCCTTAGTGTCAGGACTTAGTCGCGAGGCCAATGCATCTATGTGGTAGCTTGAGAGGGGTTGAGCGGGACGAGAGACGCGACATTTTACCCAGGTTCGGCCCCTCACGGTGGAGGTAAAAGCCTACATCCTGTTCATTGATATTGATGATGATGATCACAATTACAAGAGTGCTCTATCTCGAGAGCTATTGTCTAAACCTAACTTGTCCAACTCATGGAACTTGTGAATCTTGTCCTTTGGGGAGCCCTGCCCCTCCTTATATATGTTGGAGGGGCGGGTTACATGTAGAGTCCTATTAGGACTAGTCTATCTTAATACAAACCAAATACAAGTCCAGGTCTTAGCTCTTTGTAAGATAATGTTCCTCATGCCTTTCCTCTTAAACCGGCCCACCATAGTATGAACCGGCCTTCATGAACCGCCCGTTGGGCCACCGGGTCCTGTCGCTCCTCTGACCCGCCTGCCGGATTACCAATTAATCATAAATCGCCAGGTCCAAATGGGTCACCAGTGAATCGTCAAGTCTCACCGGGCCTCAAGTAAACCGCCAAGTCCGGCCGGGTTATACTTCCGGCCGGTTTACGCCGCGGGGTATATCCCCGACATTATCCCCCAAGTTTAGCTTGGATTTATCCATGGTAAACTTATGCTGCAAAATAAACACAAGAACAAATTTGACAGGTTATGCTTCGGGTTAAGAATTCTTTGTAAACCGGTACCTGATCATCCTTAAGTCCTTGTTATTTCCTCCTTCTGGGAAATCCGGGTCAACAGACCAGCTTCATAATCAATTTGCCGACATTGGTTTGTCACCGAGAAATATTGTAAAGAATAACTCCTTTGACTCAGCTCCCAAAGCGCCGGTTTAAGAAATATGGGTCTGAAAATACTTATCTGATATTCAGCCGGTTTGAAGATGTAAAACTTGCCAGTTTGATATTACCAAAATGGCCGGTTTATAAATATTGATGGCACCGGGTCATAATTGTTGTCGACACCGGGTCATGTAATTGATCTCTCTGATTTGCTTAAAACTGATAAATGTTGATTCCGTACCTTCCCCAAAGGGTGTTCTCATACTCCGATGTGAATAATAATCCTTCTCAATAATCGAGATTGTCATATCAATCCTTTTCACCGGTGTGCTTCTCTTCAAGTGGATCCGATCATTTCAGCATCCGCAAGATCAAGTATCAGTTTCTTCTGAACGGTATTTGTTTCATCCATCTCCAAGTTGCCTTTGTTTTTCCCGCCCACCCACCCTTTTTCTTCAAGGACTAAGATTTTATTAATCAGATATCCATTTTATTCATGTGAAGTCTCTTCGTTCTTTTTAATCAATGTTCTTACCCGGTGGTTCTCTTGATGATGCTCTACTAGTTCATCATTCTACATTCTTTTCCTTCTCCGGTGGATTCAAGTCAAGTTTTGTTGATTATACCTTTTCCTCGTTTCAATGCCTTCTCATGCCGGTGCACCTTCATAATCGTTTCACTTCTCGCTATTCAATTGTTCTGGAGTGCTGAAGATATCTCGAAGATTCGTGTTTCCACTCGTAATCCGTTCAAGCTATTTTGAGGATGTTATCTCATTCAAGCCATTTAATGCAACTGGTGAATTCTCTCTTTTAAACCGTTCAACGGTGTTTCTTTTGAGTGGGCCCTAACCCACAGGTCTTTTCCCAGGAACTTACCTGACTCTTCTAATTTTCCCGGAGATTTTAAAATTCTTTTCTAAAGTCTGACGTAAGAATGAATTGTCATCAGTCAGATGGTTTCTCCAAGATCTTATAATTTTTTAATCATTGGCTCAACCTCTTCACTTTTCATTCTCCCGGAGTATCTCAATAATTCATGACGGTGTTTCTCGTCGTCATTCTCAACTTTTGAAGACCGAAGAAGAATTTTCCTCCATATCTTGCTCCATTCTATTCAAGATTCATGGGTCTAGCTTGATGTCATCCTCCCATAATTGTTTTTAAGCATGAGAATTCTTTTCACCCATCCGGAGCATTTCATGAGTTGTTTTCCATTTCTTTCCTCCAAAGGCCATCTTTACAAATATTATTCATTTCAGCTTTCAGCTTGCATTCTCCAAATTTACTGGAGCATCGTTCAAATATCCTCTAATCAGTTCATGATCTCTTCGTTCTCATGGATCTAAATTCTCTCAAGCATCTTCGTTATTTGCTAATTCTTACCGGTGATTCTTCCCTTTTACTTCGTTCGTTTTCAATTCTTACGGTGGTTCGTTCAAGAGTTCCCTTCCTTGGTTATCATATCAATTCATTCGCTGTTTTCCAAGTCCCACTAGTGGTTCGTTGAAGACCTTCCTCAAGTTTGCGCTATATCTATAGTAATTCTTTCAACGAGAATAAGTAGTTTGCCAAATCCGTGGCTTGTCATCAATCTAAATTGGTGAAGGATGCGCACAACGTAATTCTTATTCTTTGTTTCATCCAAGTGATTAATTCCTTAGTCCGGAGGTTCATCAAAATTCTTGATCTCATTTGTTCGTCTTTCTTTTCCTGGAGTTCCAAGATCTCTCATTTCTCTCGTCATGAAGATACATCTAATAATTGCAAGTATTCACTTTGTGTTTTCAACTTCTCTTTCATTTCGATTGATCATTTCTTTTGTTACTGGAGTTCTTCATGGAGGTTCTACATGATGGTTCATAAAGGATTTAATTCCTTCTCCAAGTGTTCATCGAGATTCTTTTCAGAGGAGCTCATGCATTCTTTATCTTGCAATCCGGAGTGCAATTCGTTCACGCATATCTTTTGAGGTGGTCTTATGTCATTCTTGATAATTTCCCTTCGTGCTCCGTGATTCACAAGTTATCAAGAATGAGATATATTAAATCCATCAATCTCGTCATTGGAATTATCTTGGGTTATATTTCACCTAAAGCCTTCCCTAAGGATTGTTGCTATCTATGGTTCTTATAAATGACCCAAGTTCTTCACTTATCCTCCCGGTGAAATAAGTTTCTCGTCTTCTTGTTCATATCAATCCAATCTATTGTTTCCGTTAGTGGCAGAATTTCGCCTCAATTATGAGATGCTTTTCATAAGCCCACTATAAGCTTATTCGTTTCGTTGTTGGTTTTCCAACAATTCCGTTTTAACCTTCTTGGAAGGGTGTTGTCCAAGCTCATTTGTGGCAGAAGTTGTCATTTTCTTCTCAATTCTTTCCTTTCCAATGATCCAACTTCTTTTCTTTCGTTCCGGAGGCATTGTTTTGTTGCTATATTCACCCATCATCTCGTTTTGTCAAAGATCACGTTCTTTTCATGCTTATCCAGTTAATCGGAATATCGTGCCCTCTTTTCAAGTTCTATCATCTTATCAAGTTTTACCTCCCTTCTCAACCGGAGTGCTGTCAGAGATATTTCTTACTCCCTTGGTCCATTCATTCAATAGTTCCGGAGGCAGTGTGTTGTGATTTCATCAAGTATCTTCTCAGCTTACCAAGTTCTTATTCAATTCCTTTTCTTTTCAATCAGAGTGCTGCCTGAAGTTGTTCTTACTTGTTCCTCTTTTCTAATGGAGTGTTTTCAACTTCGTTCATCTCCGTTGTATTCCTTTCTCGAAATGGCTTAACCTTTTCAAGGTTCTTTGGTTTCACGCGTTTGTCAAAGAAGCAACTTAGTTTTACCTCTTCTCTTCCTCTTCCTTTTTCCTCCGGTGCCATCCCTAGGATCTCGGGTCGAGATCCTCTCGTAGTGGTGGAGTGTTGTGACGCCCCGAGACCGATGTGCCAGGTGTCTTCCAGTTATTCATTGTTGTTGCCTTGTCATTTGCTTGCGTTTTGCATCTTGCCATGTCATCATGTGCATTGCATCATCATGTTTTCGAAACTTGCATCCGTCCCGGCCTCCTTGTTCTCTCCGTTGTCCGTTCTGAGCCCAGACACACTTGCACGCGCCCGCGGCATATCCGAAATATTATTTTGTAAGATGCCGGAAAATGTTCTCAGAATGGGATGAAAGTTGGCGTGCGGTGTTGTTTTGTTGTCAGTAGACCGCCTGTCAAGTTTCATTGCATTCGGAGTCCGTTTGACGCCCCAACGGATAACTATAGCGGCATTATAGCCGGTCTTTTCGTCGGACGTTTTCGGTCTCCGGAGACAGTCGCCGGACCTCTCTCTCTTCTTTTCTCTCAGCTCGAGCCCTTTTGCACATCCCACAAGTAGCAATCGACCCCTCGCATGCATGTCCGAAATTGTCCCGGACCCGACCCGGACAATTGTCACCGTTGGATCCGGATCATCCCCAAACATCTACAAAACGTCTCCATTTTGTTATTTGGACTCCCTAACCAATTTATTCTCGACCGCCCGATTACGATCAGACGGACCGAATGCCCCCTAACCTAATCCAACAACATATATATAGAAAGCAACCCTAATTTTGAGGAGAGTTGTCCCATCCATCCACTTCTTCCGCCGCCACCCTCTCTCCAAATCCTCCTCGGAGTCCACATCGAGCCAACCACACACCACCAGCGAGATCCAAAAATTTCACCCACTTCCCTCCTGTCTCCTCGCTGGTTGGAGCCTCCGAAGCCGCAACTCATGCCCGCCTAAGTCCCCTGCCCGTCGTCTCTCTTTGCTTCCTTCCCCTGTTCCTTCTCTGAACCTCTCTCTTTTTTTCTTCAGTCAAGAGCAGCAGTCGTTGCATTCTCTCGCCGATGAGCCCAGGGGATGAGCCGCGCGCCCCTGCCTCCTTCCCCACGCCCGGATCCGCCAACGCGCCGTCCCGGGGCTCCGCGCCAGATCCCACCAGTGCCTCGCCAGCCACCGTCCCCTGCCTCGTCATCCCCTGCAGCGGCCTCTGCTTCCTTCTTCATCGAGCAGGAGCTCGCTCATCCCGCGCGTCAGTTCTCCTGCTTCGAGCGCAGAAGCCACCAGGACGCTTGACGCCATGTACGACGACCTCCACAAGTACGGTCCGTCCCACTGCTGCCTCAAGTTCCCCACCGCCAGAGTCTTCAGCGCCACCGGACTGCCGCTTGCGTCTTCCCGGTGAACCACGCTGACCCGTTAGCTTCTCTGTTTCCGGCGACAGGACGCGCCGAGCCTTCGTTGACCTCCAGCGAGCGCCAAGTCTGCGGCGTCATCGGTCACCAGGTCGCCGCCCCCCTCACCGGAGTCCCTCACGTCGCTGCCAGACCCGCTGCTGCGGCCTCCTGCATCGCCGGCGTCCTCTGCATCGAAGCAGATGCATAGGGGGACGAGCGCCCCAAACCGCCTTGTATCGCTGTGCGTTGACCGCGCCCCGACCCAGCTGCTCCCCTCCAGTGCCACGAGGCCCAGCTCCACGCGCCCCTGCAGGCCCAATGTGAGCACCCAGATCCAGTGCCCCTCCTGTACATAGTTGGGCCTGCCAGATTCGGCCCGTTCATGTTTTTCTCTCAGATCTACGAATTTAGCTGTATCCAGAAAAACTGTACATTTACAGATTACCCCTTGCTATTCATGCATTTAATAACAAATTAACCGTGCATCGGATTAAAACAAACTTTATATGAAATATGCTTAGTTTTTCATCTAGTTTCATAATATGTCATTTTCATCTATGTTTAAAATGTTTGAAATGTTGTTTGTTTAAATTTGCTCCTATGTCATGCTAAAATGCTTTAATTTATAACTAAATAACCGTAGCTCCAAACCTAACAAACTTTATATGTAAATGGGGTAGAAAATGCATAGTTTAACATGGTGGCATCACTTTGCATGTTTAATAACTCTAAAATATGGTTTAGGGCAGAACAGTACCAAATCCTTAAATTGCGCATGGGGATTTTTCCAGACTTGTTGTTTGTTGTTCCGGCCTCATTTAAACTTGACTAGATAGGTAGTTTTACTTTGCTTCACCCCCTTACCATGCTAAACAACATTTAATATTGTTGGGTACATAAACGAGATCAAACTAAATAAGTCATGTGGTGTTTCGTCAATATGCAACTCCTTGCATATTGAGCTCCACTTAATTTGTAGGGTTGTTTGTGCACTTTGCCATGCCATGCCTCATTGAACCGGACATGCATCATACTTGTTGTGCATCATGCCATGTTTACGTGATGGTTGTTTACTATGTTGTTTGCTTCTTTCCGGGTTACTTCTCACGTTATCTTCGGTTTTCGTTCCAAAGTTGTGAGGATTCATTCATCTACGTTTGTTTGTCTCCTTCATGGACTCGTTCTTCTTCCTTGTGGGATCTTAGGCAAGATGACCATACCCTCAAAATCACTTCTATCTTTGCTTGCTAGTTGCTCGCTCTATTGGTATGCCTATGCTGCGATACCTACCACTTGCTATATCATGCCTCCCATGTTACTAAGCCAAGCCTCTAACCCACCTAGTCCTAGCAAACCATTGTTTGGCTATGTTACCGCTTTGCTCAGCCCCTCTTATAGCGTTGTTAGTTGCAGGTGAAGATTGGAGCTTGTTCCATGTTTAGAACATGGATATTTGTTGGGTATCACAATATCTCTTATTTAATTAATGCATCTATATACTTGGTAAAGGGTGGAAGGCTCGGCCTTATGCCTGGTGTTTTGTTCCACTCTTGCCGCCCTAATTTCCGTCATATCAGTGTTATGTTCCTGGATTTTGCGTTCCTTACACGGTTGGGTTATAATGGGAACCCCTTGACAGTTCGCCTTGAATAAAACTCCTCCAGCAAGGCCCAACATTGGTTTTACCATTCGCCACCTAGCCTTTTCTTTCCCTTGGGTTGGCCTGCCCAAGGGTCATCTTTATTTTAACCCCCCCCCCCCCGGCCAGTGCTTCTCTAAGTGTTGGTCCAACTGAGCGATGTCCGGAGCTACCAGGGGCAACTCTGGGCTGGCCCACCCGACGTCTTGCTCATCCGGTGTGCCCTGAGAACGAGATATGTGCAGCTCCTATCGGGATTTGTCGGCACATCTGGGTGGCTTTGCTGGTCTTGTTTTACCATTGTCGAAATGTCTTGTAACCGGGGTTCCGAGCCTGATTGGGTCTTCCTGGGAGAAGGAATATCCTTCATTGACCGTGAGAGCTTGTGATGGGCTAAGTTGGGACACCCCTGCAGGGATTTGAACTTTCGAAAGTCATGCCCGCGGTTTTGGGCAGATGGGAATTTGTTAATGTCCGGTTGTAGAAAACCTGGAACTTATCTTAATTAAAATGCATCTACCGCGTGTGTCGCCGTGATGGTCTCTTCTCGACGAAGTCCGGGAAGTGAACACGGTGTTGGAGTTATGCTTGACGTAGGTTGTTCTAGCGCCACTTCTTGATCATAGTTTATCGACCGTGCCTTTGCCTTCTCTTCTTGCTCTCATTTGCATATGTTATCCACCATATATGATAGTCGCTTGCTGCAGCTCCACCTCATACTTTTACCCTACCTATAAGCTTAAATAGTCTTGATCGCGAGGGTGTGAGATTGCTGAGTCCCCGTGACTCACAGATACTTCCAAAACCAGTTTGCAGTTGCCGATGAGACTGTGCAGGTGATGCAACCGAGCTCAAGGAGGAGCTCATTGAAGTTCGTGTTCGTCATGTTGTTTCCGTTTTTAGTTGATCAGTAGTGGAGCCCAGTTGGGATGATCGTGGATCTGTGTAGCTTTGGGGTAGTCTTCTTTTATTTTGGTTCCGTAGTCGGACCTTGATTGTATCTGAATGATGTAATGTTATATTCATGTATTGTGTGAAGTGGCAAGTATAAGCCAACTATGTATCTCTTTGCCTTACGTATTACATGGGTTGTGTGAAGATTACCTCACTTGCGACATTGCTTTCAATGCGGTTATGCCTCTAAGTCGTGCTTCGACACATGGGAGATATAGCCGCATCGAGGGCGTAACACTAAGTAGCCGAAACACCTTAGGAAACGGAAAAACCATGAACTCAAAATCTCAAATGTCAAATGGTGGTAGCGGGATGCGATGGTGGTTGCGGAAGCTCAATGGGATTGCGGAAATGCAATGATGGGTTTTGCGAGTAGGCAAAGCGGAAGTGGAGGGTAAGGTGGTGTACTATACACGGTGTCGGAGTTGAAAGCAGGGTCCCTAAGTAGCCGAAACACCTTAGAAGACACCACTCACAATACTAACAAAATTGGGTTAAGTTCGTGTGGAAGAAGTGTATGATTGGTAAGCCTATGCGGAAGTTATAGTGGTGGTGGTTGATGAAGAAGCAATCGTCCCTAAGTAGCCTAAACACCATAGGATACTCAAATCACAACTTAAACAACCACTAATGCTATAAGGAACAAAATTGGTTAGGTTGCGGAAGTCGGTGGTGGTTATGCGGAGCTTGTGGTGGAAGCCCTAGGCAAAGATGCCAAAGTTCCAAAATTTGATAGAGTCAAATGGTTATGGTAGTATTTTTGTGGGAAGGGGGATGTCAAGAGATTTTCAACGAGCTAAAGAACGTCAAAACCGGACTCCGGATGAATTAGTTATGGACAAAACGGTGAAACGGGGGTGGTTGAGATGTCACGGGCCGGACATCCGGGCTCGGGGCCCGAAATCCGGGACCTGATGTCTAGAACCGCGCGCGAATTGCGCTCTAGGAGCCGGATGTCCGGCTGGGTACCCAGATGTTCGGCCCGACGAATCCAGATCTTGTTTGGGGCAGAAATTTTCGAATTGGGGGTGGAAATTGATGATTCCAAGGTCAAAATTGGAGAGATTTCGTGGATGAAAGATGGGGAAACTTGGGGATATGCTAGATCCACTCGAAACCAAGCAAATCCATGGATCAAATCCAACAAAACTTCATCAAACAAACAAATCACAAAAAAAATTGGGGCTATTTTTGGTGGGAATTTTCGAAATTGGGGAAGAACACAACAAAATTAGGCTAGAAAGCGAAGAGGGTAGGCTCCAAAATCGTGATCAACCTGGCTCATGATACCAAGATGATGTAGGGTAGAACCCTAGTGGCCCAATATTTCACGAAAGGAGCGGATCCCGCGATGAACACGACGAACACGAGGGGGAAACGAGGGGAAAATCACGAGGGGGACACAAGAGAACACTCAAACCAACAAGAATGATCACACATGCGCTAGATCCATGAACACAAAGAGAGATACAAGATCCAAAGTCAACAACGGACGATACAAGAGCTAACGGTCTTCTCCATGAGGAGGTCTTGAGGGGGCCGCCCAAGAGGGGGTCTTGATGATCTTCTCCACAAGGAGGTCTTGAATCCAAGGTGGATCTTCTCCGAAGAGGGGTCGCGGTCTCTCTCAAGGAGTAAATCCGATATGGATGAGCGAAGCTCTATCTCAAAAATGAGCTAACACAACGCTAACCCTAAAACGTAGGTGGAGGTGGAGTATATATAGTCTAAGGGGCGAAGGGGTACATGGGCCTTGGCCCAGATGCACTGCACGCAGGCAGGGGAGGCCGGTCGTCCGGGCGACGTGCCGGATATCCGGGGCTTCACAGAGAGCCGGATGTCCGGGCTGGCAGGCCGGATGTCCGGTCTGGAGGAGCTGACTTTGTTGCTCTCTGTTTGGAGGGTGCCGGATTTCCGGGGGTGAGGCCGGATATCCGGGACATGGCGAGGCGCCGGATGTCCGGGATTGACGCCGGATATCCGGGGCCTGTAGCACTTGGCGGCTGGGCGGCTATTGCTGTAGTGGTCGTCTCCAACGGCCGGATGTCCGGGCCTAGGGCCGGATGTCCGGGTCCTGGAGCTGTCACCGTCTTCTTCCGTAGTCACTTCCGCGCACGCTTGGCCTTGGTCCTTGGGTTCTCCATGGTCTCCTTGGGTGTACCTGGGTATGCACAAGGTCCGCGCTTGAAGTAGCATCCATGTCTTACATGCGGAAAGGGAAGATTCGGGAAGGAGCGAGTTCACCTTAGGCCAAAATGTGTATGCTTGAGTGTACATGGGGATGATCATAGGATGCTCCGCATCATCTCCCCTCCCTTGGGAAAGATCCAACCTCGGATCGAAAACCTCATCACCATGGGAACGATTGTCATGGACGGACTTGTAGTTGGACGAAGTGGAAGACATGGCGCAATCCAAGTACTCCAAGGTGTCCCCGGAGTGGTACATCTGCAAAAGAGCAAACACAAACAACACTCGGAAATACAATAATTAGCGCACACAAAGTGTCCATCATGTAAGAATTAGTCCGTGCAACAAGATTGAGCATGACAAGGTGCATGAAGCTTATCCAAAAGATATGGAATGGTATGCAAAGCATTCATGGGAGCAAAAGCATTCATTATGCACACAAATGTGTTGTGAATATGATCAATGCAACCACGGTGCAAAATGATGTCATAGTGAGACGGTTTATCAAAAGCATGAATATGGTAATGGATTCTCAATGTGATGTGATCATGCAATTGATGGTAAGCAATAAGATCATGTTGTATGAATATGCCATCAAGGTATATCACAACAAATTTGCTAAGGAAATGCACAAGCTCATATATCATGGATGACATAGAAAGACAAGATGCAACAAGGCAATCATAATATGAGTCAATCCATGCATAAGATGCAAATTTGTCATGTGTATGATATGTCCATCGAGCATGACATGTGTGAGCACAATCAACAAATAAGGAGGTGTTGGTGTACCAATGCTCGATGTCGTGGCATGAGTGGAGGTTCTAAGGTGCTTCCAATAAGTCCGAGCGCTCCTCAATGTGAAGGGCCATAGAGCCAATCTTCAATGTCGCTCCTCCGTTCGCGAGATGTACTATGTAGACAACAAGAAGGAAACAACAATGAAAGAGTGACCCATCCAATATGCATATTTGAGGATGGCTCAAAAGGAAGGAGTTCACCTTTAGGAGATTCTCGCAAATGTTGGTGTTGCACATCGTGTATGCCTTCACATGACCAAATTGTGTCATGACAGTATTGCCTTGTGAATCCTTCAACATGAAAGAGCATGACAAACACTCAGAAAAACAAATGAGGTTAGCGGAGATGCAAAACATATCGTTCGTGTGGTAAAATACCCAACAAGTGTATGCATCATGCTCATCATAAGAAAGGACAAGGGAGCATTTCATAGTATGGAGGCACATGATGATGCGAGAACAACCAAATACAATAGGCTCAATCAAGCAAGCATGCATTATAAGTAAGGTGTCCAAGTCTCCAAGATCAATAAGCATAACTGGAGGCAAGCGACAATGAACAAGATGTATCATGTGAGAGACATGAACATATATGTCATCCACCTAAGAAAGCAAGTAAGAAGGGAACATGGGTGATGCGACAAAGAAAGCAATCAAGTGAATCAAGGCAAGCAAGCTAGTAGTGCGAAGATGCAACATACTAGAAGGAATCATGTCAAGTATGTCATGTGTGCAAATGGTGGGCATGAATAATGAACAAGACATATCACAAGCATGAAAGGATGATATGAGCAAAATAGCATCAATAGCATGAGGCACATGATAAACATGGCAATAGCAACAAGGATCTCCACCAAGCATGCAAATACACATAGGAGTAGCATAATTGTGAATCATGGGTAGATGCAAGCAAGGGTCACAATTGCATGGCAAAGGCATACAAGCAAGCATAGCATGCAAAGTGAACACGGTAAAATGAGCATGAAGTGATAAGCGTTATATAGCCCATAGCCGTGTGAGAGCCAAGTGAGAGAGATGCGCGTAGTCGTTGCGCGAAGAGAGCGATGGTAAGGATGGTTTACGGGATCCCAAGTAATCTTTGCTCTCAAGAGCTCATTTCGTCAACTCTTGGGATTGAGAGGTTGACGAGCATACGTGAGTACCTACACAAAACAAAGAGAAAGGGAAAAATGTGTGTGTGTGGTATATGTACACATCATCCATCATGATGCGCGCGTGCTTGTGTTGGTTAGCACAAAATATCCAATGCTCAAATGAATGAGATGCGTGATATAGAAACATGTCATCCATCATGATAGGTTTTTTGTTATGTATAGCATAATGGAGACCTAAATTATGTAATGCATCATGGGAAATATGTAGAGCATTGTTATTCATGGAATGCATATGGTGCATGCAATTATGGGAATCATGCAAAGTATGGAATGCATCAAAATCTCCTAATATGTATGAGGAAACTATGGGGGTCTCCTCATGAGCATTAATGGAAACATCACACGGAGAAAATGGACAACATCCAAAACAATGCATATTTGGAACATTGTGATCATGGAATGGCATAGTAGATGAATTGTGCGAATCATGTAAAGGAAGCATGGCAATATCATCACATGAAAAACAAAAGCCAATGACCATCATCTCGTCATCTATGCCATAAGTGCAAATGGGATTTATGTGAATGGGGCATGCATAGTCACTATGTTGATATGGAAATGATGCAATATGGGAGATCTCACTCATAGCAGATGACAAGTTCAAAGGATTGTCAAACATGATGTGACCAATAGAATTTTCACATGATATCCTATGGAGCATAGCATCACAACTATGCAACTCGACATGCTCGTCATCATATTCATCATAAATAGGTAAGTCATGACATGAAGAAGTCGCTCTAGCATGAAGCATGGGTATAGGTGTGTCAACATCATGCAATCAATCATTCGTAAAATAGTCCACTAGTGGGACAAGAGAAGCACCATCACCTATGTTACCTTTAGAGCATAGCTCATGTGTTGTAGGTGAGGTGTCGAAGACCAAGTCGTTGTCGTCTTCATCTTGATGGAACCATGTGGGGGTGCATCATCGTCCACCATGGCCATCGTCATCTCCATTGGAGGTATGGACTCGTCGAGGATAGGCGTGTCATCATGTAGGAGACCTAGCACCAAAGAAAACACACTCGAAGTAGAGGTTAATTTGTTAGAAATCGTAGTGGCCTCACATGCCGTGTCAACTACCTCACTCACTATGTGTTGTGGCTCACTCACTCCCTCTTGGATGCTCTCACTCATATGGTTGGTGGACTCACTCAAATGGCTCTCAACCTCACATAGGATGTGTGGCATGCTCTCATGTGTGGGGCTAGTGGTGGTCACACTCATCCTCTCATAGGAAATGCACTCAATGTCACATATGGTGGAGTCACTCATGTCACTCATGCGGTCGTGGCTTTCCTCACATGGCAATTGGGGCATCTCGTCACATGCCGGTGGCGGAGAGATGTTGGTGCAAATGTCTCCATGCTCAATCACATCGTAGTCGTAGTCGTAGATGAAGGCCGAAGATGGCACATCATCACTCTCCTCCAAGACCAAAGATAAGGTCTCATGTGCGGTTTTGTAGCTTGACTCAGAGTATGAGTCCAATATGGGCGCCGTCTTCATGTTGTTGAAGAGGTTCATGCTCGTCGCCGTGGTCCAAGGGGATGGCCCTTGCTCGACCTTCTTGTCACCGTCTTGTTGTTGGAGGCCCATATGATGTGGCACCTCGTAGCTCGTCTCCATGACCGAAGGGAGTGTCCCATGCTCGGCCATCTTCCTTGGGGGGCTTCCAAAGATGAAAGTGTCGCCCTCGCTCGTCGGTGGTCGCCTTGTGGTTGAAGATGTCGATGTAGTGGTTGTCTCCAACGGCCAGATGTCTGGGCCTAGGGCCGGATGTCCGGGTCCTGGAGTTGTCACCATATTCTTCCGTAGTCGCTTCCGCGCACGCTTGGCCTTGGTCCTTGGGTTCTCCATGGTCTCCTTGGGTGTACCTGGGTATGCACAAGGTCCGCGCTTGAAGTAGCATCCATGTCTTACATGCGGAAAGGGAAGATTCGGGAAGGAGCGAGTTCACCTTACGCCAAAATGCGTATGCTTGAGTGTACATGGGGATGATCGTAGGATGCTCCGCATCATCTCCCCTCCCTTGGGAAAGATCCGACCTCGGATCGAAAACCTCATCACCATGGAAACGATTGTCATGGACGGACTTGTAGTTGGACGAAGTGGAAGACATGGCGCAATCCAAGTACTCCAAGGTGTCCCCGGAGTGGTACATATGCAAAAGAGCAAACACAAACAACACTCGGAAATACAATGGTTAGCGCACACAAAGTGTCCATCATGTAAGAATTAATCTGTGCAACAAGATTGAGCATGACAAGGTGCATGAAGCTTATCCAAAAGATATGGAATGGTATGCAAAGCATTCATGGGAGCAAAAACATTCATTATGCACACAAATGTGTTGTGAATATGATCAATGCAACCACGGTGCAAAATGATGTCATAGTGAGACGGTTTATCAAAAGCATGAATATGGTAATGGATTCTCAATGTGATGTGATCATGCAATTGATGGTAGGCAATAAGATCATGTTGTATGAATATGCCATCAAGGTATATCACAACAAATTTGCTAAGGAAATGCACAAGCTCATATATCATGGATGACATCAATCCATGCATAAGATGCAAATTTGTCATGTGTATGATATGTCCATCGAGCATGACATGTGTGAGCACAATCAACAAATAAGGAGGTGTTGGTGTACCAATGCTCGATGTCGTGGCATGAGTGGAGGTTCTAAGGTGCTTCAAATAAGTCCGAGCGCTCCTCAATGTGAAGGGCCATACAGCCAATCTTCAATGTCGCTCCTCCGTTCGCGAGATGTACTATGTAGACAACAAGAAGGAAACAGCAATGAAAGAGTGACCCATCCAATATGCATATTTGAGGATGGCTCAAAAGGAAGGAGTTCACCTTTAGGAGATTCTCGCAAATGTTGGTGTTGCACATCGTGTATGCCTTCACATGACCAAATTGTGTCATGACAGTATTGCCTTGTGAATCCTTCAACATGAAAGAGCATGACAAACACTCAGAAAAACAAATGAGGTTAGCGGAGATGCAAAACCTATCATTCGTCTAGTAAAATACCAAACAAGTGTATGCATCATGCTCATCATAAGAAAGGACAAGGGAGCATTTCATAGTATGGAGGCACATGATGATGCGAGAACAACCAAATACAATAGGCTCAATCAAGCAAGCATGCATTATAAGTAAGGTGTCCAAGTCTCCAAGATCAATAAGCATAATTGGAGGCAAGCGACAATGAACAAGATGTATCATGTGAGAGACATGAACATATACGTCATCCACCTAAGAAAGCAAGTAAGAAGGGAACATGGGTGATGCGACAAAGAAAGCAATCAAGTGAATCAAGGCAAGCAAGCTAGTAGTGCGAAGATGCAACATACTAGAAGGAATCATGTCAAGTATGTCATGTGTGCAAATGGTGGGCATGAATAATGAACAAGACATATCACAAGCATGAAAGGAGGATATGAGCAAAATAGCATCAATAGCATGAGGCACATGATAAACATGGCAATAGCAACAAGGATCTCCACCAAGCATGCAAATACACATAGGAGTAGCATAATTGTGAATCATGGGTAGATGCAAGCAAGGGTCACAATTGCATGGCAAAGGCATACAAGCAAGCATAGCATGCAAAGTGAACACGGTAAAATGAGCATGAAGCGATAAGCGTTATATAGCCCATAGCCGTGTGAGAGCCAAGTGAGAGAGATGCGCGTAGTCGTTGCGCAAAGAGAGCGATGGTAAGGATGGTTCACGGGATCCCAAGTAATCTTTGCTCTCAAGAGCTCATTTTGTCAACTCTTGGGATTGAGAGGTTGACGAGCATACGTGAGTACCTACACAAAACAAAGAGAAAGGGAAAAATGTGTGTGCGTGGTATATGTACACATCATCCATCATGATGCGCGCGTGCTTGTGTTGGTTAGCACAAAATATCCAACGCTCAAATGAATGAGATGCGTGATATAGAAACATGTCATCCATCATGATAGGTTTTTTGTTATGTATAGCATAATGGAGACCCAAATTATGTAATGCATCATGGGAAATATGTAGAGCATTGTTATTCATGGAATGCATATGGTGCATGCAATTATGGGAATCATGCAAAGTATGTAATGCATCAAAATCTACTAATATGTATGAGGAAACTATGGGGGTCTCCTCATGAGCATTAATGGAAACATCACACGGAGAAAATTGACAACATCCAAAACAATGCATATTTGGAACATTGTGATCATGGAATGGCATAGTAGATGAATTGTGCGAATCATGTAAAGGAAGCATGGCAATATCATCACATGAAAAACAAAAGCCAATGACCATCATCTCGTCATCTATGCCATAAGTGCAAATGGGATTTATGTGAATGGGGCATGCATAGTCACTATGTTGATATGGAAATGATGCAATATGGGAGATCTCACTCATAGTAGATGACAAGTTCAAAGGATTGTCAAACATGATGTGACCAATAGAATTTTCACATGATATCATATGGAGCATAGCATGACAACTATGCAACTCGACATGCTCGTCATCATATTCATCATAAATAGGTAAGTCATGACATGAAGAAGTCGCTCTAGCATGAAGCATGGGTATAGGTGTGTCAACATCATGCAATCAATCATTCGTAAAATAGTCCACTAGTGGGACAAGAGAAGCACCATCACCTATGTTACCTTTAGAGCATCGCTCATGTGTTGTAGGTGAGGTGTCGAAGACCAAGTCGTTGTCATCTTCATCTTGATGGAACCATGTGGGGGTGCATCATCGTCCACCATGGCCATCGTCATCTCCATTGGAGGTATGGACTCGTCGAGGATAGGCGTGTCATCATGTAGGAGACCTAGCACCAAAGAAAACACACTCGAAGTAGAGGTTAATTTGTTAGAAATCGTAGTGGCCTCACATGTCGTGTCAACTACCTCACTCACTATGTGTTGTGGCTCACTCACTCCCTCTTGGATGCTCTCACTCATATGGTTGGTGGAGTCACTCAAATGGCTCTCAACCTCACATAGGATGTGTGGCATGCTCTCATGTGTGGGGCTAGTGGTGGTCACACTCATCCTCTCATAGGAAATGCACTCAATGTCACATATGGTGGAGTCACTCATGTCACTCATGCGGTCGTGGCTTTCCTCACATGGCAATTGGGGCATCTCGTCACATGCCGGTGGCGGAGAGATGTTGGTGCAAATGTCTCCATTCTCAATCACATCGTAGCCGTAGCCGTAGATGAAGGCCGAAGATGGCACATCATCACTCTCCTCCAAGACCAAAGATAAGGTCTCATGTGCAGTTTCGTAGCTTGACTCAGAGTATGAGTCCAATATGGGCGTCGTCTTCATGTTGTTGAAGAGGTTCATGCTCGTCGCCGTGGTCCAAGGGGATGGCCCTTGCTCGACCTTCTTGTCACCGTCTTGTTGTTGGAGGCCCATATGATGTGGCACCTCGTAGCTCGTCTCCATGACCGAAGGGAGTGTCCCATGCTCGGCCATCTTCCTTGGGGGGCTTCCAAATATGAAAGTGTCGCCCTCGCTCATAGGTGGTCGCCTTGTCGTTGAAGATGTCGATGTAGGCATACTTGTGGGAAGTAGGCGAAGATGACGTACGTACAAAGGCGAAGATGCCTTGATAGCACTTGGCGAAGATGCCAAAGTGGTCGTGGTAGTAGCCGTAGCTCCATCTTGGTGGTGCTCGTCTCACGGTCTTCTCTTATGCTCATGAAGGTTGGCATTGGTGTGAAGTAGGGCTTGTTGGGACTTGTGCATTTGCGCTTGGTGAGCATCATCGTGATGATGTTGGTGTTGTCGCACTTGAGCTCGTAGTAGATGTCGTTCATCGTCGTCATGCACATATTGCTTGGAGGTGACTTGCCCTTCATGACGAGGTGGATCACGAACATGATGGTGGTCGCCATGGAGATGTGGACGTGGACGACTTGCGCTTGCATCATTTTTGCGCTCCGAAGACTTGTGATTGGAATGTCACTGCCTTAAGGATGATGAATGGGAAGAACGGTTGATCAACAAGGTCCGAATCTCCTCCATCCTTGCATCTTGCTCCTTCTTTTGTGCGGAAAGCTTGTTGTCGATGTAGTCCCTTTTCCTTGCTTTGGAGTGGCGAATGTCAATGGAGAGGTTCTCGATGCGCTCTCGCAATCTTGATTGTGCGCCTTGCATTTGTCGTTGTAGATCAAAGATTGACGCTTTGCTGATGTAGTTGTTCATGCCGTCGTTGTTAAGACCGGAGATGAAATGCCTTACCTATCCATCACTCCATGAGAAAAATGTGAGTGGTAGAAAGAGAAGAACGAATACCAAATGTACCTTGACCGAAGTTGAAAGTGGATCAATGATCACTCCAATGTGGAAAAGGAAATAGCACAATTGGTACCAATTCTTGTCGGTTTCTCACACCTACACAAATAAGGATTATGGTGGAGCTCGGTGAGGACAGTGGCACAAAAATTTGATGCGAAATGTTAGTAAGAGTCAATAATGTTGAAAGAGATTCACAAATTCGCAAGTGTAACAAGTAGACCAATAGCAATATGGGTGGCACACGGGAACACACACACAGATAGATAAATGGGGTCGTGCAACCAAGGTTGAGCACAAAATGTGGAATCCACGGAAAACGCTCGTGTTTCACAACTCAAGACAGACGCTAGCACGATTGCTCAATAGGTGGATACGACACTTGTGCACAACCTACAAGATGCAAAATGTAACAATTTCTATCCCAAGTATGCTATGTGTATGATGTTCCGGTGGTATGATCCAAGATGATCGGATATGACAATGTGGTATGATGCTATGGCACTTGCTTACAAGCTCTTTGTTCACTCTTTTACTTTGCTTAAAAGCTTATTCTTTCTTTGTTTTTTTGTATGGCCACTTTTGCACAATGCACAAACCAAGATAGCAATTGTGCATATGCGGGAACAAACTTAAGGCACACAAGATGATATGATGATACCAATATGATATGGTATGTATGCAATGTATGGTGTAGATCACTAATGTGCACAAGTAATGTTGCCGGCAATTATCAAATGGCTAGTCTCGATAGGCAAGGGACGCAAAATGGGCTAGGGGTTACCAATGCAATGGCAAGGGAATATACAATGGAGGGATACCACGATACCAAGATGATATGGAGGTTACCGTCCTTGGCCATGATGAGTGGCGGTGATCTTGATGGAGATACCAAGATGATGGAGACTCGTTCATAAGTAGCCGAAACACCTTAGGGAACGGAAAAACTGCGAACTCAACATCTCAAATGTCAAATGGTGGTAGCGGGATGCGATGGTGGTTGCGGAATCTCAATGGGATTGCGGAAATGCAATGATGGGTTTTGCGAGTAGGCAAAGCGGAAGTGGAGGGTAAGGTGGTGTACTATACACGGTGTCGGAGTTGAAAGCACGGTCCCTAAGTAGCCGAAACACCTTAGGAGACACAACTCACAACACTAACAAAATTGGGTTAAGTTGGCGTGGAAGAAGTGAATGGTTGGTAAGCCTATGCGGAAGTTATGGTGGTGGTGGTGGTTGATGAAGAAGCAATCATCCCTAAGTAGCCTAAACACCTTAGGAGACTCAAATCACAACTTAAACAACCACCAATGCTATAAGGTACAAAATTGGTTAGGTTGCGGAAATCGGTGGTGGTTATGCGGAGCTTGTGGTGGAAGCCCTAGGCAAAGATGCCAAAGTTCCAAAACATTTATGAAGTCAAATGGTTATGGTAGTATTTTTTGGGAAGGGGGATGTCAAGAGCTTTTCAACGAGCTAAAGAACATAAAAAACAGACTCCGGATGAATTAGTTATGGACAAAACGGTGAAACGAGGGTGGCTGAGATGTCAGGGGCCGAACATCCGGGCTCGGGGCCGGAAATCTGGGACTTGATGTCCAGAACCGCGCGCGAATTGCGCTCCAGGAGTCGGATGTCCGGCCGGGGACCCGGATGTCTGGCCCGACGAATCCAGATCTTGTTTGGGGCGGAAATTTTCGAATTGGGGGCGGAAATTGATGATTCCAAGGTCAAAATTGGAGAGATTTCGTGGATGAAAGATGGGAAAACTTGAGGATATGCTAGATCCACCCGAAACCAAGCAAATCCATGGATCAAATCCAACAAAACTTCATCAAACGAACAAATCACAAAAAATAGGGGCTATTTTGGGTGGGGATTTTTGAAATTGGGGAAGAACACAACAAAATTAGGCTAGAAAACAAAGAGGAGAGGCTCCAAAATCGTGATCAGCCTGGCTCATGATACCAAGATGATGTAGAGTAGAACCCTAGTGGCCCTATCTTTCATGAAAGGAGCGGATCCCGCGATGAACACGAAGAACACGAGGGGGAAAACGAGGGGAAAATCATGAGGGGAACACAAGAGAACACTCAAACCAACAAGAATGATCACACATGTGCTAGATCCATGAACACAAAGAGAGATACAAGATCCAAAGTCAACAACGGACGATACAAGAGGTAATGGTCTTCTCCATGAGGAGGTCTTGAGGGGGGCGCCCAAGAGGGGGTCTTAATGATCTTCTCTGCAAGGAGGTCTTGAATCCAAGGTGGATATTCTCCAAACAGGGGCCGCGGTCTCTCTCAAGGAGTAGATCTGATATGGATGAGCGAAGCTCTATCTCACAAATGAGCTAACACAACGCTAACCCTAAATCATAGGTGTAGGGGGAGTATATATAGTCGAAGGGGCGAAGGGGTACATGGGCCTTGGCCCAAATGCACTACACACAGGCAGGGGAGGCCGGTCGTTCGGGCGACGGGCTGGATGTCCGGGGCTTCACGGAGAGCCGGATGTCCGGGATGGCAGGCCGGATGTCCGGGCTGGAGGAGCTGACTTTGTTGCTCTCTGTTTGGAGGGAGCCGGATTTCCAGGGGTGAGGCGAGATGTCCGGGACTTGGCGAGGCGCCGGATGTCCGGGGTTGACGCTGGATGTCTGGGGCGTGTAGCACTTGGCGGTTGGGCGGCTGTTGCTGTAGTGGTCGTCTCCAGCGGCCGGTTGTTCAGGCCTGCGGCCGGATGTCCGGGTCCTCGAGCTGTCTCTGTCTTCTTCCGTCGTCTCTTCCGCGCACGCTTGGCCTTGGTCCTTGGGTTCTCCATGGTCTCCTAGGGTATACCTGGGTATGCACAATGTCCGCGCTTGAAGTAGCATCCATGTCTTACATGCCAAAAGGGAAGATTCGGGAAGGAGCGAGTTCACCTTAGGCCCAAAGGCGTATGCTTGAGTGTACATGGGGATGATCGTAGGATGCTCCACATCAGGTTGTGGGTGTAACAATGGTATTGATGCCCTCATCATGCGGTCTCTCTTGTGGAGTAGATCCGATATGGATGAGAGTAGCTCTATCTCTCAAATGAGCTAAACCAACGCTAACCCTAGAAAGTTGGACGAGGTGGAGTATATATAGTCTAGGGGGGAGAAGGGATACACGGGCCTCGGCCCTTCACTGTGCGCAGACAGGGGAGGCCGGATGACCGGGCTGGTCGGGCCGGTTGTCCGGGCTTTCAGGCGATGTCGGATGTCCGGGCTGGGGAGGCCTGATGTCCGGGGGCTTGGGAATGGCCGGATGTCTGGGGCCTGGGAGCTGTTCTCCATCTTCTTCCGTCATCGCTTCCATGCTTCCCTCGCGGATGGTGTAGTTGTTCCTTGGCGCTTGCACTCCTCCTTAACATCCATGAAGCTCCAACAATACCTATGCATGCACACGGGAGAAGAGTCAAGTAGTATACCATCCTCGAAGGGGTCAAGTGAGCACGTGTAAAGGAGATGATTCACCTTTATGTATGTGAAGTAGATGTCACACGTGTCACTTGCCAAACGGACTCTTCACATGGTGATGTCCATACGATGCTCCACATCATCTCCCCTCCCTTGGGAAAGATCCGACCTCGGATCGAAATCCAAATCACCATGGGAAAGAGATGGTGTCGACGTACAGAAGTGGTCGATCACCAAGTTCTCGTCATCTTGAAGCTCGAAATGGGCACTCTCCAATGTCGCACCATCTTGAGATTCCTTCAAAAGGAGCAAAGACAACAAACACTTGGAAAAACAAATGTGGTTAGCGTTAGTGCAAAACCAAGCATTCAAGAGGTGATTCACCAAACAAGTGTCGTCATCATGCAAAGCATATGGTGTGACAAAGGATTGTGACATGATATGTAAGCATATCAATAGAGCACAAGCAAAGAAATCATGGGGACAATCATGTGAATGTGAGGTAGTGATGCACATATGTGTGACAAGAGAAGAAGCATCTACCTCAAGTTCATAGCAAGCATGGGAAAATTTCTCAATGAAAGGTCTATGGTAGGCATATGAATCATTCACAACACCGAAGAAGGTGAGATGTCTAAACACATGGATCAAGTGCAAGACAATCCAAGCAATACGTGCATAGGGTGTAGTGAAGATAGTGTGGCACTCGACACAAAAGAAAGAGCAATTGTTCATCATGTGTGAGGCAATCAAGGCAAGCATGTAGCAATCAATGGGACATGGCATATGTGAAGTGATGACATTGTTGCAACCAAACATATGAGAGGAGCAAGTAATCCAAGAATTGGATGCAACACACAAGGCATATATATCATGATGCATGGGAATGTGAAAACCATGAATGGAGGCCATATCACTAACATGTGTACGAGCAAAGGGTCCAAGATGACAAATAAGTCTCATGTGGCAAGCAACACAAGTAGTATGATCCACAATATGCATGCTCATGGTTTGGGGGTTCTCAAAAGATGAGGATATCACCTTGAAAACATGTCCTTGTGCGTCCTTCACAATGCTGAAGCACAAGCAAGTATGATGTAGAATCGTTGTGGTAGAAGGTGGTTCGCTCTCAAGAGCTCGGATGGTCAACTCATGTGAAGTGGAAGTTGACACGAAGTCCAAGTATCCTACACATGCACACAACAAAAGAAAGAACGTATGCGCATGGTAGATAAACACATCATCCATCATGATGGTTCTCTTATCTTGCACATAACCATTAGAAGCACAAGTGCGTGAATAATATGATGCAACAATGGCAATATTCATGGCACTAGGTATATGGTGCAAAGAGGTAAGACAAGCATGCTTCATAAGAAATATGTCAAAATCTCCAAATATATGCGAGAATGCTATGGGGGCAAACTCATGATCAAGACTAAAGGCATAGTTGCACTCAATACATGGTAAATCATCTAGCATGAGAGAGGCAACATATGGAGATATATGACAAGAAGCAATAACAATCATGTGCAAATCATGTAAATGGTTGTCATCCACCGCATGAACTGAGCAAGTATGAATCATTGGTGATGCAACATAAGCAAGCATAGTAATCAAGGCGTGTAAACTAGTGGAGCGAAGATGCAACACACTAGAGGAAATCATGGCAATCATGTCATGTGAGCAAATAATTGGCAAAGGCAATGCACATGACATATCACAAGCACGAACACAAAGCAAGATGAAAGTATCATCATAGGCATGGGGCACAAAGCAAACATGGCAATAACAAGCAATATCTCCACCAAGCTTGCAAATACACATACAAGTATGAGAATCAATCATCATGTGTAATGCAACGCATGGGTCACGAATGCATGGCAAAGGCATAGGAATGAGCATATCATGCAAAGTGAACATGGCAAGATGGGCAAAGGATATATAATGGACAACAACCCATAGCCAAGTGAGGGCCATGTAGAAGAAATGAGCGAAGTCTTTGCGCGAAGAGAGCGGTGGGAAAGACACTCCATGGGATCCCAAGTCATGATTGCTCTCTAGAGCTCGTTTTGTCAACTCGTGGGATTGCGAGGTTGACAAGTATTCATGGTTACCTACACAAAAGAGACACAAACCAAAGAAATTGTGCGCATGGTAAATGTACACATCATCCATCATGATGTGTATGTGCACGTGAGAGTTAGCACAAGATAAGCATCGCTCAAAGAAATTTGATGCATGGTATAAGAACATGTCATCCATCATGAAAGAATAGTTATTGTGTATGACACGATGGGTACACAAATTGAGCGTGCAAGTATAAGGCACATCAATAGCATGTTTATTCATGGGGAGCATATTGTGCACACAAGTATTGGGATCATGCAATGAATGGGATGAATCAAAATCTCCTAAAATGTATGTGAAAACTATGGGGGTCTCCTCATGAGCAATAATGGAAACATCATATGGAGAAAATGGACAACATCCAAAACAATGCATATCCGAAGCTAGGTGTTCATGGCATGTCATATGAGATAAATGATGCAAAGGGAGCATATCAATATCATCACAAGAAAAACAAATGCCAATAACCATGGGCTTGTCATCTATGCCATATGTGCAAATTGGGTTAATTTTAATGGCATATGCATAGTCACTATGAAGAGATTGCAAATATGACATATGATTGATCTCATGCATAGCATATGACAAGTCAACCAGATTGTCAAACATGATGTGACCTAGAGAATTGTCACAAAAAATCCTATGTAACATGGCGTCGCAACTAAAAGACTCGACATGGCAATCATCATACTCATCATAAATGGGTAAAGCATCGCATGGGGAAATCATACTAGCATGAAGCATGTCAACAGGGGGATCAACATCATGCAAGCAATCAATGTCATGAATGTCCACTAGTGGGACTAGAGCATCACCTTCACCTATGTTACCTTTGTCATTCCACTCATGTGGTGTAGGTGAGGTGGGAAAGACCAAATGGTGGTCATCTTCATCTTGACGGAACCATGTGGGGGTGCATCATATTCCACCATGGCCATCGTCTTGTCCAAAGGGAGGAAAAAGTCATCACGAATCGGCACATCATCATAGATGGGACCTAGTACCAAATGAGAAGACACAATAGAGGTAGAGGTTAAGTCATTAGAAATCGAAGAGGCCTCACATGCCCTATCAACTATCACTCTCTCTCTCTATGTGGTGGTTCACTCACTCCCTGAAAATAGGTGCGCTCAAACTCACATATGGTGGAGTCACTCATCTCACTCAAGAGGTGGGGGTTGTGGCTCTCCTCACATGGGAATTGTGGAAACACATCATATATGGGTCTAGTGGTGAAGTCACTCTCACTCTCAATATGGTGGCAAAAGTCACTCAAGTCATCATACGTCGCCGTGGTCGAAGGGAAAATCCCATGCTCAACCATCTCGTCGTCGTCTCCGTGGATGAAGGCCGAAGATGGCACATCATCACTCTCGCCTCCAAAGATGGAAGCATCATCCTTGCTCGCCACATTGTCGCTCGCCTCCAAAGCTTGGTCTTTGAGGTTCTCCGTAGTCATACTTGTCGCCGCACCATCTTGAAAAAGAGTCGCAGTAGACTCGGCATCATCAATGCCACAAAGAGGGATGGCGGTGAAGTCGAACTTGGGAGCATCGTCCTGGAGCTCATTGGGCTTGGACATCGTGGTGGTACTAGCCTCATGCTCGTTCTCATGGAGCTTGGTCGTCGCGAAGTGTACTTGGGGTGGAGAATCTTTGACCTTCATGAGTTCTTGTGCCACCTTGAGAGCACCAATGTAGTTGTCGTCGAGGGACTTGTAGTTCTCAAGGAACATCTTGGAGATGTCGTTGTGCAATCCCATCATGAAGTGGAACTTCATCGAAATGGGATCGTCCATGCCGGCTCATCGCAAGGCTTTCTTCATGTAGCGACCAGACCTCAAACGGTCCAATCTCTATGCTCAGGTGTCATCCTTGGATCAGTAATGTTGACACCACACAATACTTGAAGGATTTATAACAGAGTAGCAATCACACACTTATCACATCGAGTGTCTCAAAAGAGAACTTATTACAATAAATATGGCTTAAGGACATCTAATAACGATAACAGCGGAAGGCTTGGAAGATAAGTGAGTCCATCAACTCCAACGGCATCATTGAATATATAACCACGACCTAAAAGCACCTTGCTCGTCGTATGAAAAGTTTGCAACATGAACGTTCCAGCCCGAAACGGGTCAGCACATGGAATATGCTGGCAATGTAACACATAGAGAGTAATGAAAGATATAGGCTATACTATATGCATATTTGGCTCGTGGAAAGCTCTATGGTTACAGTTTTGCGAAAAGCCAATTTTTCCCTACTGCAAAGGAATAAATTTTATTTAACTATCATGGTAGTTGTTAAACATTGATAATGGTTGACAGCATTCTCAATCCCAATTAAGCATCATCATTAAACAAACCCAACAAAATTAATTAGAGTAACATGATGAGATTCACATGATAATCCAAGTACTAGATACTCAAGATGTCCATAACCGGGGACACATCTAACCATGATTAGTTTATACACTCTGCAGAGGTTTGCACATTTTTCCCCACAAGACTCTATCTCCTCCGTTGGATTTCTCGCACTGCATGGTGTTTGAGAAATGGATGACCGAGACATAGTCTTTCAGAAGCACTAGCACCTTACGATCGGGTAGACCGTTACACATACTTTCCCCTACATATGCTAGTCTACCACTATAAGAGTTCGCATGACTTAGTCAACTATGCTAGAGCCCATAGTAGCTTGTGGCTGCACACGGAAGTTTCTAGCATGAATAATCTCATGATCCCTTTGAGCCTGGGTGGCGGTCCAAAAGAAAAATAGGCAATCGCTGGAATACCCAGGTGCCTCAATCCACCCAGATGTGTATTTAAGTTGCCACCTTAGATAAACCATTAATTTAACAATCTCACATCTGTCATGGATACACTCACCCAATCCATGTCTACTAGCATAGCATAATAATCAAACGTAGAAGTAACTCCCAAAGGTTTGATAATAAACAGGTAATAGGTACTACCTCAACTACTTCCCAAACCTACAATTTAAATTAGATCCTAAACATGCAAGGTGTGAGGATTGATCTAATGCAATAAAACTAGGTAATTGGAAGTATGATCAAAGTGTTACTTGCCTTGCTGATGATCCGGGAAACCTAGCGATTCGAAGTAGCAAGCGGCGCACTCCGGGTACTCTATCGCAAACAACCAAGCATACAATAAGTACTCATCTAATGCACAGGTAAAACTCGAATAAGAACCAGAAAGTTCAACTTAAGAACTCTGGTTGGCAAAAAGAATCAAATCGAACGAAGCAACGAAAGACAAACGGCAAAAGAAACAGGCTTCGTTTACTATTATGGATCTAGGGCAATTTTTACAGTGGCAAAAACTTATTTGAGTTGGTTAAACGGAAATAGGGTTTCGAGACGAAACTCCAGGCGCTTGAATCGCCTGATTCCGATAAACGAGCGAAAAGTTATACTAAAACGAAAATCGGATCAGGAATCGCGATCAGAAAAATCGTGGATTTAATCCGAGAAAAAGAAAAACGACGAACAGATTAACGAAGGAACGTTCGTTATCTGGATCTAACCGATGAACGCGTTCGTTAAAACGAACGAACGAGCGAACGCTCGCTAATCAAATAAACCGGAAAAATCGATCTATAAAAAAACGAAACTAAAAAAACTGAACGAAAAACCAACAAAAAAACCGAACGGTTTTTCGAGAAAAACAGGCGGCGGCGAGGTCTACCTCCGGCGAGCGGCGGGGCGGCGGGGCGGGGTCCGGTGGCGGCGGCAAAGGTGGCGGCGGCGTGGCGGCTAGGGCGGCTAGGGTTTGGGGGGTCCGGCTGGGCCTTCCCCGGCTTACAAAGCCGCCCGGGCCTAGTGTCCGTGTCGAACACGGCCCGTTAGGTCGGTTCGTTTTTTTTAAATAGTTACGCTTAGAAAAAAACAATAGGAATACTAAATTGACTCCAAAAATTCCGTAATAAATTTTCTCTGGCTTCTGAAATCAAGCCGCACAGGATGAACATTTATTTGGGGCCTAAATGCAATTTTGAAAAACGCGCATTTTTCCTAAATTCAATAAAATAGCAAATAAAACCAAAATAAAATCTTATTTGATTTTCTTATTAAATCCTCAATATTTCTTTGTTTTGGGAAAGTCATTTTATTCGCCCTCTCATATTTTGATAATAGAAATAATTGAAGATAAAATAAATAAAATCAAATGATCCTATTTTCAAAATTTGAGAAAACTCAAATATGAAAATAATGAAATCCCCAACTCTCTCTGAGGGTCCTTGAGTTGCGTAGAATTTTCTAGGATCAGCCAAAATGCAATAAATTATGATATGCAATGATGATCTAGTGTATAACATTACAAATTGAAAATTTGGGATGTTACACTTAATCTCCTTGAAGTACTCGTCGATGGGCTTGGATCCTTGGATGGTGTTCTCCAATTGGCGTTGAAGTTGTTCCGTGTCGGTTGGGGGCACGAACTCTCGCCGCAAAGATCTCTTCATCTTGCGCCAACTCATGTCGTAGGTCTCCGAAGGTCCATGAAGCCACCATGTGGACGCGAAGTCGTGGAAGTTCCTTGTGGCGCACTTCACTTGATCTTCGGGAGGAACTTGATGTAGCTTGAGGTAGTCGTCCATCAAACGTTCCTACTCGAGATACTCCATGGGTTCTTGAGTCCCCTAGAAAGGAACCATGTGGTCGATGTCGAGGTCGTAGTAGCTCGTGGAAGTCGCGGACTTGAGCTTCGGGAGCTTCTCTTGAGGTGCTTGGGGCGAAGATGCCGTATGTCCATAGGCAAAGATGATTTGAAGTCACTTGGCAAAGATGCCAAGGGGGATGGTGAAGTCGTTGAGCGATTGTTGGTGTTGAGCTCTTGACCTTCTCGTCCTTGTTGGTGATGGTGTCGATGCCGATTTGATTTTGCCGGAGATGGTAGCTCGGAGACATGTGTTCTTGAGTGTCTTCTCAAAGATGAGGAAGACCGCTTGTAGGACTTGATGAGGGCTTTGATCTCCTCCATTTGAGCTTGCATCTTGGCGTCGTTGGAGTTGTTCATGGCATCGAACTCGTCATTGTTGTTGTAGACCGAAGATGAAATGCCTTGCCTATCCATCACTCCAAGAGAAACATGTGAGTGGTAGAAAGAGAAGAACGAATACCAAATGTAACTTGAACGAAGTTTAAAGTGGATCAATGATCACTCCAATGTGGACAAGGAAATAGCACAATTGGTACCAATTCTTGTCGGTTTCTCACACCTACACAAGTAAGGCTTATGGTGGAGCTCGGTGAGGATAGTGGCACAAAAATTTGATGTAAAATGTTAGCAAGAGTCAATAATGTTGAAAGAGATTCACAAATTCGCAAGTGTAACAAGTAGACCAATAGCAATGAATGGCACACGGAAACACACACACGGATAGATAAATGGGGTCGTGCAACCAAGGAGGAGCACAAAATGTGGAATCCATGGAAAATGCTCGTGTTGCACAACTCAAGAGAGACACTAGCATGATTTCTCTATAGGCGGATACAACACTTGTGCACAACCTATAAGATGCAAAATGTATGAACTTTCTATCCCAAGTATGCTATGTATGTATGGCTCCCAGTGTTATGATCCAAGATGATCCTATATGCAATGTGGTATGATGCTATGGCACTTTCTTACAAGCTTCTTTGCTTTTTCTCTTTTGCTTAAAAGCTTTATTCTCTATTTTTTTGTATGGCCACTTTGTGAAATGCACAAACCAAGATAGCTATTGTGTATATGTGGGAACAAACTTGAGGCACAAGGGATGATATGATACCGATATGATATGGTATGTATGCCATCCATGTCGATGATGAGTGGCGGTGATCTTGATGGAGATACCAAGATGATGGAGACTCGTCCCTAAGCAGCCGAAACACCTTAGGAAACGGAAAAACCGCGAACTCAAAATCTCAAATGTCAAATGGTGGTAGCGGGATGCGATGGTGGTTTTGTGGAAGCCCAATGGAATTGCGGAGGCAATGATGGGTTGTGGAGTACGCAATGCGGAAGTCGAGGGTAACGTGGTGGACTATACACGGTGTCGGAGTTGGAAGCGCAGTCCCTAATAGCCGAAACACCTTAGGAGACACAACTCACAACACAAACAAAATTGGGTTAAGTTGGGGTGGTGGAAGTGTATGGTGGGCAAGCCTATGTGGGAGTTATGGTGGTGGTGGTTGATGAAGAAACAACCATCCCAAAGTAGCCTAGACACCTTAGGAGACTCAAATCACTCCTCAAGCAACCACTAATGGTATAAGGAACAAAATTGGTTAGGTTGCGGAAGTCGGTTGTGGTTATGCGGAGGTTATGGTGGAAGCCCTAGGCAAAGATGCTAAAGTTCCAAAACATGGATGGACTCAAATGGTTATGGTAGTATTTTTGTTGGAATGGGGATGTCAAGAGCTTTTCAACGAGTTAAAGAACGCGAAAATCGGACTCCGGATGAATTAGTTATGGACAAAACGGTGAAACGGGGATGGCTGAGATGTCAGGGGCCGGACATCCGGGCTCGAGCCGGAAATCCGGATCCTGATGTCCAGAACCGTGCAGATTTGGCGCTCCAGGAGCCGGATGTCCGGCTTGGGGCCCGGATGTCCAGCCCGATGGCCTGGATATCCGGCCCGACGATTCCAGATCTCATTTGGGGCGGAAATTTTTGAATTGGGGGTGGAAATTGATAATTTTAGGGCCAAAATTGAAGAGATTTCGTTGATGGAAAGTGGGGAAATGCTAGATCCACTCGAAACCAAGCAAATCCATGGATCAAAATCAATAAAACTTCGTCAAACCAACAAATCACAAAAAAAATTGGGGCTATTTTTGGTGGGGAATTTTCGAATTTAAGACGAAATCAACAAAATCAGGCTAGAAAACAAAGGAGGCTCCGAAATCGTGATCAACGTGGCTCATGATACCAAGATGATGTAGGGTAGAACCCTAATCGCCCGATCTTTCACGAAAGGAGTGGATCCCGCGAAGAACACGAGGAAAATGAGGGGGGAAATGAGGGAAATCACGAGGGGAAACACGAGAGAATCACTCAACCAATAAGGAATAGTCACACATGTGCTAGATCCATGAACACAAAGGATTCACACAGTACACAATCAACCAAGGACGATACAAGGGTAGCCAGTCTTCTCCATAAGGAGGTCTTGATGTTCTTCCCTAAAGAGGGGTCTTGAATCCAAAGGGATTTTCTCCGTAGAGGCCGCAGTCTCTCTCATGGAGTATATCCGATATGGATGAGCGTAGCTCTATCTCTCAAATGAGCTAAACCAACGCTAATCCTAGAAAGTTGGACGAGGTGGAGTATATATAGTCTAGGGGGGAGAAGGGATACACGGGCCTCGGCCCTTCACTGTGCGCAGACATGGGAGGCCGGATGTCCGGGCTAGTCGGGCCGAATGTCCGGGCTTTCAGGTGATGCCGGATGTCCGGGATGGGGAGGCCGGATGTCCGGGCTGGAGTGGTGGCACTTGTCGCTCTCGGGTTCGGAGGGGCCGGCTTTCCGGGCTGGGAGCCGGATGTTCGGGGCCTCGGGAACGGCTGGATGTCCGGGCTGGTGAGGCTGGATGTCCGGGGCATGGGAGCTATTCTCCGTCTTCTTCCGTCGTCGCCTCCATAGTTCCCTCGTGGATGGTGTAGTTGTTCCTTGGCGCTTGCACTCCTCCTCAACATCCATGAAGCTTTGACAATACCTATGCATGCACAAGGGAGAAGTGTCAAGTAGTATACCATCCTCGAAGGGGTCAAGTGAGCACATGTAAAGGAGATGATTCACCTTTATGTATGTGATGTAGATGTCGCATGTGTCACTTGCCAAATGGACTCTTGACATGGTGATGTCCATATGATGCTCCGCATCACATAGACACATACCAGAAGGCTCCAAATGGAGTGATGAAAGTTGTCTTCTCCTGGTCCTTAACTGCCATCTTGATGATAACTCGAATAGGCATCCAAAAAACTCAAACGCTCGCAACCTGCCGTAGCATCAATGATCTGATCAATACGAGGGCGAGCAAAAGGGTCAGCCGGACAAGCCTTGTTTAAATCGGTGTAATCCACACACACATGCCATGTGCCATTCTTTTTTAGTACAAGCACCGGGTTAGCCAACCACTCCGGGTGAAAAACTTCAACAATGAACCCGGCCACCAAGAGCCGGGCCACCTCTTCTCCAATCTCCTTGCGCCTTTCCTCATTAAACCGTCAAAGAAACTGCCTGACCGGCTTAAATTTCGGATCAATATTGAGAGTGTGCTCAGCGAGTTCTCTCGGGACACCCGGCATGTCAGAAGGCTTCCATGCAAAGATGTCCCGATTCTCAGGGATGAACTCGATGAGCGCGCTTTCCTATTTTGGATCCAAGTTAGCACTGATAATGAACTGTTTGGATGAGTCGCCAGGCACAAAATCAACCATCTTGGTGTCATCAACTGATTTGAATTTCAACACCGGTTCATGCTCCGTAGTTGGCTTCTTCAAAGACGTCATGTCTGCCGGGTCAACATTATCTTTATAAAACTTTAATTCCTTTGTTGCACAAACAGACTCAGCATAAGCAGCATCACCTTCTTCACATTCCAGGGCTATTTTTCGGCTTCCATGTACTGTGATGGTGCCTTTATAACCTAGCATCTTGAGCTGCAGATATACGTAACACGGCCTAGCCATGAACTTGGCATAAGCCGGCCGTCCAAACAGGGCATGATACGGGCTTTTGATCTTGACCACTTCAAAAGTTAACTTCTCAGCCCTAGAATCGTATCCATCCTCGAAGGCTACTTCCAGCTTAATCTTACCGACTGGGTATGCCGACTTACCAGGTACAACACCATGAAAAACAGTGTTGGACTGTTTAAGACTCTTGTCAGTCAACCCCATGCGACGAAACGTCTCATAATAGAGGATGTTGATGCTACTGCCTCCGTCCATGAGCACCTTAGTAAACTTATATCCACCAACCTGAGCCGCCACCACTAAAGCCAAGTGACCCAGTGTGACGCCCGGATAATTAAGCTATAGCAATTCCCTGTTAACGATGCCATGTCACCACAATTACTATTCTTGATCTCGCGTTAGTTCAAAACCGATTCAAATTCAAAATTTGAATTAAAGGCAAACATCAAAGTTTTCAAACATTAAAACTAAAATGTTCGGTTTGTGCCAAATAAAGCATAGTTAATCATAGTGGTGAAACCCCACTTTGTAAAGTGTTTAAAACTCTAATGTGAACAAACCATTAATAGAACCAATTATTTAAAAGCTTTTAAAATATTAAGCCATCACAAACTATTTTTGTTTTAGGTACCAAGCTAACTGTGGTAGTGGCATAATTATTAGTGCTCTTTTAGGCACAACTTTTGTATTCTATAAAAGATAAAATTTAATAAAATAGAAAAGTGAATTAAATAAATAGAAAAGGAAAAACTGTAAACAAAAAAAGTAAAAAAAAACAAAAACAAAAGGCAAACTCCCTCCCTCCTGGGCCCTTTGGCCCAATTGGGCACCCAGCAGGTCGGCCCACCCGTTGGGCTATACCCCCCCTCACCCCGCTGCGTGACCTAACCCACTCCCCCACTTCTCCCACCCCCATGATCTTTAGTTGCATACACCTTTACACTACTAGTACTTACCAGGGATTAAGCTAAGGACAAGAAATGAGAATCTGTATGCATCCCAAATCCATCTTGTGCATAAGCTTTATATCTTCCCGAGATCCAAGGATTTGCTTATGTATAAAATCAAAGAACCTGACGGACTTCATTAAGCCACAGTCTGTCTGAACTCTTCCAGAATTTCAGAGATAACAGATCTTTTCACGCACAATTAGTTCTTACCTTTTGGTAATGATAGTAAAGATTTGTTTGTAATGATGGTACTGATCTTCTGAAACATATGTCGTGGACCCTTCAGACGAGTGACCTGCCATCGCGTACATAGGATATTGGACTTATCTCCAAGATTAGACGGTAAATCAAGTGGCCTTCTACTGATTGCTGAAGCGTTTCTACAAGTAAACTTATTTACTGAACTGCTACAATTTTTCTGCTCCGCACTTACTACCTCTCAAGGGTGAACTGATACCAAACTTCTATTTTGCCAAACTGCTAAAAAAATCTGTGTAGTTTACGTCCATGGCAGCAGTCTGCAGCCGTCGAGCATGCAGTGCTTGTGCTAGCTACCAATGTAGTTTTGTGGTGCCTCTATTGCCGAAAGCATGTTGGCCGCATCACCGGAAAGCTTCCATAGAATGGCCGTGATTCTACTTGGACTGATGTCCGCGCTCCACTTGGATGGCTGCCAGTAACCATGGTGCACGAGCTCGTGGCCGAGGGTGGCTAAGGCGACCACCGGGAACTATAGGTGTGATGTAGGGTAGAACCCTAATCGGCCGATCTTTCACGAAAGGAGCGGATCCCGCGAAGAACACAAGGAACACGAGGGGGGAAAGAGGGAAAACACAAGGGGAATCACAAGAGGAACACTCAAACTAACAAGAACAAGTCACAAAGTGCTAGATCCTCGGATGCATGGGGTTCACACGGTACACAATCAACCAAGGACGATACACGGGTAGCCGGTCTTCTCCGTGAGGAGGTCTTGATGTTCTTCCCTAAAGAGGGGTCTTGAATCCGCTTGAAGGATCTTGTCTGGTGGAGGCTCGAATCTTCATGGAGAAGGTATCCAAGTGGATGAGCGTAGCTCTATCTCTCAAATGAGCTAAACCAACGCTAACCCTAGTACGGAGCAAAGGGACAAGTATATATAGTTCAAGGGGTAAGTTGGGGGATACATGGGGTGAAACCCCTTTCACTGCGCATAGGAAGGGCGGTAGTACCAGTCATGGGGGCGGTTGTACCGCTGGGCGCTCAGGTACTGGTTCCTGGAGGTGCTTCCGGATGTGCTCAGCGGTTGTACCGGTGCTTGGGGCGGTTGTACCAGTCAGGTGGCCGTTACGGGGATAAACCGGTGCTGCACTGGCCTTGCACCACTCGATCACAGAAGCTTGGCATGTTGTTGTGCGGTGGTTGAGCGGTTGCACCGCTTGTGGGCCTTCAGCGGTTGTACCGCTTGGTGTGGGCGGTAGTACCACTCGGGCTGTAGCAGCTGGCTCTCCTTCCCTTGCTCCCGCGCACACTTGGCCTTGGTCCTTAGGATCTCTATGATCTCCTCGGATGGACCTGAGTATGCATAAGGTCCGCGCCTAAGATAACATCCATGTCTTACGTGCGGAAAGGGAAGATTCGGAAAGGAGCGAGTTCACCTTGTGTCCAATGGCGTATGCTTGAGGTCTCAACAGGTGGGCACTAGCGGCTTGGGGAGAAGTCGTACTGTACATGGGGATGATCATAGGATGCTCCGCATCATCTCCCCTCCCTTGGGAAAGATCCGACCTCGGATCGAAAACCTCATCACCATGGAAACAGTTGTCGTGGACGGACTTGTAGTTGGATGGAATGGAAGACGTTGCGCAATCCAAGTACTCCAAGGTGTCGCCGGAGTGGTATACATGCAAAAAGACCAAACACAAACGACACTCAGAAATACAATGGTTAGAGCACACAAAGTGTCCATCATGTAAGAATGAGTCTGTGCAACAAGATTGAGCATGGCAAGGTGCATGAAGCTTATCCAAAAGAGATGGAATGGTATGCAAAGCATTAATGGGAGCAAAAGCATTCATTGCACACACAAAGGTGTTGTGAATATGATCAATGCAACCACGGTGCAAAATAATGTCATAGAGGGACGGTTTATCAATAGCATGAATAAGACAATGGATGCTCAAGATGAGTATGTGATCATGCAATTGATGATGGGCAATATGATCATGATGTATGAATATGCCATCAAGATAGATCACAACAAATTTTCTAAGAAAATGCACAAGCTCATATATCATGGATGACATGGGGATGCAAGATGCAACAAGGGAAACATAATGTGAGTCAATCCATGCATAAGATGAAAATTTGTCATGTGTATGATATGTCCATCGAGCATGACATGTGTGAGCACAATCAACAAATATGGAGGTGTTGGCGTACCAATGCTCGATGTCATGGCATGAGTGGATGTTCGAAGGTGCATCCAATAAGTCCGAGCGCTCCTCAATGTAAAGGTCCATAGAGCCAATCTCTAATGTCACTCCTCCGTTTGCGAGATGTATCATGTAGACAACAAGACGGAGACAACAATGAAAGAGTGACCCATCCAATATGCGTATTTGAGGATGGCTCAAAGGGAATGAGTTCACCTGTATTAGGATGTTGAAAATGTTGGTGTTGTGCATCATGTACGCCTTCACATGACCAAGGTGTTTCATGATGGTGCCACCTTATGAATCCTACAAAATGAAAGAACATGACAAACACTTGGAAAAACAAATGAGGTTAGTGCAAATGAAACACCTATCATTCGAATGGTGAGATACCCAACAAGTGTATGCATCATGCGCATCATAAGAAAGGACAAGGGAGCATTTCATAGTATGGAGGCATATGATGCGAGAACAACCAAATAAAATAAGCTCAATCAAACAAGCATGCATCACAAGTAAGGTGTCCAAGCATATATGCAACAATTGGAGGCAAGCGACAATGAACAAGATGTATCATGTGAGAGGCACGAGCATATATGTCATCAACCCAAGAAAGCGAGAAAGAGTTGAACATGGGTGATGCGACAAAGCAAGCAATCATGGTGATCAAGTCAAGAAAGCTAGTAGCGCGAAGATGCAACATACTAGAAGGAATCATGGCAAGCATGTCATGGGTGCAAATAGTGTGCATGAATGATTTGCATGACATAGCACAAGCATGAAAGGAGGATATGAGCAAAATAGCATCAATAGCATGAGGCACATGATAAACATGGCAATAGCAACAAGGATCTCCACCAAGCATGCAAATACACATAGGAGTATCATAATGGTGAATCATGGGTATATGCAAGCAAGGGTCACAATTGCATGGCAAAGGCATAGAAGAAAGCATAGCATGCAAACTGAACACGGTAAAATTAGCAAGAAGCGAGAAGAAGTATATAGCCCTTAGCCGTGTGAGATCCAAGTGAGAGATGCGCATAGTCGTTGCGCGAAGAGAGCGGTGGGAAGGGTAGTTCACGGGATCCCAAGTCATCTATGCTCTCAAGAGCTCGTTTCGTCAACTCTTGGGATTGAGAGGTTGACGAGTATACGTGAGTACCTACACAACACAAAGACAAAGGGAAAATTGTGTGTGCGTGGTAGATGTACACATCATCCATCATGATGCGCACGTGCTTGTGTTGATTAGCACAAAATATCCAATGCTCGAATAAATGTGATGCGTGATATAGAAACATGTCATCCATCATGATAGGTTTGTTGTTATGTATAGCATAATGGAGACTCAAATTGTGTAATGCATCACAAGAAATATTTAGAGCATTGTTATTCATGGAATGCATATGGTGCAAGCAATTGTGAGAATCATGCAATGTATGGAATGCGTCAAAATCTCCTAATATGTATGAGGAAACTATGGGAGTCTCCTCATGATCATTTATGGAAACATCACATGGAGAATATTGACAACATCCAGAACAATGCATATTTGGAACAATGTGATCATGGCATGGCATAGTAGATGAATTGCACAAATCATGTAAAGGAAGCATGGCAATATCATCACATGAAAAACAAAAGCCAATGACCATCATCTCGTCATCTATGCCATAAGTGCAAATGGGATTGATTTTAATGGGGCATTCATAGTTACTATGTTGAGATTGAAATGATGCAATATGTGAGATCTCACTCATAGCATATGACAAGTTCAATGGATTGTCAAACATGATGTGACCAATAGAATTTTTACATGATATCCTATGGAGCATAGCATCACAACTAGGAAAATCAACATGCTCATCATCATATTCATCATAAATTGGTAAGTCATGACATGAAGAAGACGCACTAGCATGAAGCATGGGAATAGGTGGATCAACATCATGCAAGCAATCATTGGTGAGATAATCCACTAATGAGACTCGAGAAGCACCATCACCTATGTTACCTTTGGAGCATCGCTCATATGTTGTAGGTGAGGTGTCGAAGACTAAGTCATGGTAATCTTCATCGTGATGGAACCATGTGGGTGGTGCATCTTCTTCCACCATGGCCATCGTTGTCTCCATTGGAGGTATGGACTCGTCGAGGATAGGCGTGTCGTCATGTAGGAGACCTAGCATCAAAGAAGAAAACACACTCGATGTAGAGGTTAAGTCGTTAGAAATCATAGTGGCCTCACGTGCCGTGTCAACTACCTCACTCACTAAGTGTTGTGTCTCACTCACTCCCTCTTGTATGCTCTCGCTCATATGGTTGGTGGAGTCACTCAAATGGCTCGCAACCTCACATAGGATGTGCGGCATGCTCTCATGTATGGGGCTAGTGGTGGTCACACTCATCCTCTCATAGGAAATGCTCTCAATGTCACGATGGTGGAGTCACTCATGTCACTCATGTGGTGGTGGCTCTCCTCACATGGCAATTGGGGCATCTCGTCACATGTCATTGTTGGAGAGATGTTGGTGCAAATGTCTCCATGCTCAATCATGTCGTGGTCGTAGCCGTGGATGAAGGCCGAAGATGGCACATCATCACTCTCCTCCAAGACCAAAGATAATGTCTCATGTGTGGTCTCATTGCTTGACTCAGAGTATGAGTCCAATATGGGCGTCGTCTTCATGTTGTTGAAGGGGTTCATGCTCGTCGCCGTGGTCAAAGGGGATGGCCCTTGCACGACCTTCTTGTCACTGTCTTGTAGTTGGAGACCCAAATGATGTGGCACCTCGTAGCTCGTCTCCATGACCGAAGGGAATGTCCCATGCTCAGCCATCTTCCTTGGGGGGCTTCCGAAGATGGAAGTGTCGCCCTCGCTCATAGGTGGTCACCTTGTACTTGAAGATGTCGATGTAGGTGAACTCATGGGAAGTAGGCAAAGATGTTGTATGTCCGAAGGCGAAGATGCCTTGAGAACACTTGGCGAAGATGCCGAAGTGGTGGTGGTAGTATTCGTAGCGTGCTCTTGGTGGTGCTTGTCTCGTGGTCTTCTATTGTGGTCATGGAGTTTGGACTTGGTGTGAAGTAGGGCTTGTTGGGACTTGTAGGTAGGCGCATCTCGAGCATCTTCATGTTGATGGTGTCGTTGTCATGCTTGAGCTCGATGGCGTTCGTCGTCGTCGTGCACATGATGCTTGGAGGTGACATGTGGACGACTTGCGCTTTGTCGCTTGGGCGCTCCGAAGATGATTGACTTTCTCGCCTCCGCCTTGAGGATGATGAAGGGGAAGAACGTTTGGCCAACAAAGTCCGAATATCCTCCATCCTTTCATCTTGCTCCTCCTTGTGTGCGGAAAGCTTGTTGTCGATGTAGTCCCGTTTCCTCACTTCGGAGTGGCGAATGTCGATGGAGAGGTTCTCGATGCGCTCTCACAATCTTGATTGTGCGCCTTGCATTTGTCATTGTAGATCGAAGATTGACGCTTTGGTGATGTAGTTGTTCACGTCGTCGTTGTTGTCGAAGACCGGAGATGAAATGCCTTGCCTATCCATCACTCCAAGCAAAAAATGTGAGTGGTAGAAAGAGAAGAACGAATACCAAATGTGTTGTAGGGTGGAACCCTATGGAGAGATCTTTCACGAATTGGAGGGGGAATCCCCAAGAACAAGATGAACACAAGGAGGGAAAACAAGAGGAACACTCAAGAACAAGTCCAATCACACATCCACTAGACCAACAAACACACAAGATCCACAAGGTACATGAACAATCAAAGGGAAACAAGATACATGGTAGAGTTCATCCCAAATCCTATGAAGGAGATGAGGGCTTGATGATCTAGGTAGATCCTTCCCCAAAGGGGGGGCTTGCATCCCTAGGGATCTTCTCCAATGGAGATCTTGTACTCCAATGGAGCCTTCTCTCTCAAGAGGAATCCCACAAGGGGAGGTACATGAGCTAAGCTCTATGATTTGTGCCTATTCTTAGCTATCCTCTAAATGGAGGGGATGAAGGAGTATATATAGGTCCAAGGGATGAAGGGGTAAGTAGGGGCGAGATGGGGATACAAGGGCCAAGCACAATCAACCAAGCACAGGGGGGCCCGTGTGCACGGGGTATCCAGAGACCTGACGCATGAGCCCGTGCGCACGAGGTCCGCGAGGCCCGTGGGCACGAGGGTCCCGTGGGCACGGTACATGCTCGTGCACACGGGGTCGCCTGGGAGCTGCTGCCTTCTCCGCTTCCAGGCTTCCCTCTTGGATGGTGTACATGTTCTCCTCTCCTTGGACTCCTTCTCGATGAATGTGTAGCTCCGCTCACACCTATGTAGGAACACGAGAGAGGGGTCAAGTAGTATACCATCCTCGAGATGTACAAGTGGACAAGTGTAAAGGAGATGATTCACCTTTGTATGTATGAAGTAGATGTCGCACGTGTCACTTGCCAAATGGACTCTTGACATGGTGATGTCCATAGGATGCTCCGCATCATCCCCTCCCCCTTGGGAAAGATCCGACCTCGGATCAAAATCCAAATCACCATGGGAAAGAGATGATGCTGCCGTGTAGTAGTGGACGATCACCAAGCATTCATCATCTTGTAGTTCCAAATGGGCACTCTTCGATGTCGTACCATCTTGTAATTCCTTCAAAAGGAGCAAAGATAACAAGCACTTGGAAATACAAATGTGGTTGGCGTAAGAGAAAAACCAAGCATTCAAGAGGTGATTCACCCAACAAGTGTTGTCATCAAGCATAACATATGGTTTGACAAAGAAGTGTGGCATGGCATTTAAGCATATAAATTGATCACAATCAAGGACATCATGGAAACAAGCATGCAAATGGGAGGTCGAGATACAAATATGTGTGACAAGTGAACAAGCATCTACCTCAAGGTCATAGCAAGTGTTCATAAAGCACTCCACAAATCGTCTACGGTATGCATAGGAATCATTCACAAAACCAAATATAATGAGATGTCTAAACATATGGGGCAAGTGCAAGACAATCCAAGCATAATGTGCATAGGGTGTAGTGAAGATATCATGGCAGTCAACACGAAGTAAAGAGCAATTGTTCAACATGTGTGAGGCAATTAAGTCAATCATGTCATGGTTGCAAATAGTGGTCATAGACAATGTACATGACATATCGCAAGCACGAACACAAAGCAAAATCATAGTATCATCATAGGCATGGGTCATAAATGGAACATGGCAATAACAAGCAATATCTCCACCAAGCATGCAAATACACATACAAGTATGAGAATGAAGGAACGTGTGTAACGCAAAGCATGGATCACAAATGCATGGCAAAGGTATAGGAATAAGCATATCATGCAAAGTGAACATGGCAAGATGGGCATATAGTATGTAATGGACAATAACCCATAACCATGTGAGGACCATGTAGAAGAGATGCGCGAAGTCTTTGCACGAAGGGAGCGGTGGGAATGAAAATCCACGTAATCCCAAGTCATCATTGCTCTCTAGAGCTCGTTTCGTCAACTCATGGGATTGTGAGGTTGACGAGTGTTCATGGGCACGTACACAAAAGAGACACAAACGAAAGAAATTGTGTTTGTGGTAAATGTACACATCATCCATCATGATGTGTATGTGCACGTGAGAGTTAGCACAGGATAAGAATTGCTCGAAGAAATGTGATGCATGGTATATAAACATGTCATCCATCATGAAATAATAGTTGTTATGTATAACACGATGGGGACACAAATTGAGCAAACAAGTATATGGCACATCAATAGCATGGTTATTCATGGGGATCATATGGTGCACACAATCATGGGAATCATGCCAAGTATAGGATGTAGAAAAATCTCCTAATGGGTATGAGGAAACTATGGGGGTCTCCACATGAGCAATAGCGGAAGCATAATATAGAGAAAATGGACAACATCCAAAATAATGCATATCCGAAGCTAGGTGGTCATGGCATGGCATATGAGATAAATGATGCAAAGGAAGCATATCAATATCATCACAAGAAAAACAAACGTCAATAACCATGGGCTTGTCATCTATGCCATATGTGCAAATTGGATTGATTTTAAGGGCATATGCATAGTCACTACGATGAGATAGCAAATATGGCATATTGTTGATCTCATGCATAGCATATGACAAGTCAAGCGGATTTTCAAACACGATGTGACCTAGAGAATTGTCACAAGAAATTGATGAGGACATGACTACCTTGGATATGACCAAAAATATTGCATATATGTATATTTGTCAGGTGATTTCTAGTGCAAACTATTCAATAATCTATTTATGTTATCCAGAACAAAAATACTTCACACACTTTTGTGTTTTGTCTAATTGCAGATGTATGGGACATTTGTACAATACACATATGAAGATAAGGAAGAAAGAGATGTTTATTTGCTGTCCAAAAACTTCTCTCATGTCACTTTTGGCCCAAGAGTAGATAGAGTCCAAGTCTCTCACGTTCTGGATTCAGATTCGGACTGCACAGACACACCTGACTCAAAACGCACACAAGTTTTTCATACGGACTCCGAATTGGGTGATTCTTTTTTTGTTGGAAACTAGATTTCGTGCACTTTCCAACCCAATTGAAAGCACCTTCAAATTCGTCCGGAGCGTTGAGTTGTGGACGAAACAATCTGATGCTGCAGCAGAATCCGAGTCAAACTACAAGTCCAAAGGTGTTACATCACCTCCACTTGGGCCCATTGGCCTTGTACGACCTAGATTTAGTTTTAGGCTGCCTTGTGACGTCCTCCCACCTCCTTGACCGCCACCCCTTGCTCCTATATAAGTAGATCCATCTAGTAGCTTTTCCTTGGGATTTGTTTAGTTAAAAGTTAGCCATTGCAACTTCGTGTACTTCGTTTGTGTCCAACGACCAGACCAAGACCGCTTACGGATCCCCACCATTATCAATACTTCATATATATTCGCAATATTCATATTGCTTTATCATATTCTTGCTCGTTCTTCGATTGCTTGCAGGAATAGACCTTCGTGGTCAGGCTGACCGTGCTTCCAGCATCGTCAGTAACCTCTCGGAGTTGGTTTAGCGATTGCTAAGGCGCAACGTCGTGAACGTTTGTAGTCGGATCGTCAAAGTCGTCTCCACCAAATCGATAGTTATCATCTCATCGAAAGATCGGGACACCCTCGCCTCTATCAAGTGGTATCAGTTTTCAGGTTGCTCGGTGAGAATTTCCAGTTTTCCTAGATTAGATTTATTTTCTTACCTATTGTCCAAGAAAAAGCCACAAAAAAAAGTTAGATCTGTTCATCCTTTATCCAAGCCAGTCTGAGCCTTTGCAATTTTCTATTCATTGCTTGCATAGTTGAATTATCGGTTGCATCGTCGTGTCAGTTGCTGGTCTTAGCGTCTAGTTCCTTTAGAGTTTCGAGTTCTGTTCACATTAGTCACGCCGCCGCTGCATCATTATCCCTTCCGCTGTCCACCATCCCATCTATTAATTTCCACCACGTGCTACGCACTGTTCATTGTCATAATCATAGTTGAGGTCATTCACATCTTCGCCTGATCCAATCTGCATCTTATCTAGTTTGTCTTGGAAAGAAAAAAAAGATAGAGAAAAAAAAGAGAAAAAAGGAAAGAAAAAAAAGAAAAAGAGAGAGAAGAAAAAGAAAAAAAAAGGTGAGAAAAAAAAGAGAGAAGAAAAAAAAATTGGATCTATCTAGAATCAATCTCGTACCTGAATTCGGATTGGAATCTGTTTTGCGCACTGTTCAGTAAAACAGGTGTATCTTCCTCATACGAAGTCCGTTTTGGCTCCGTGAGTACTCAAATTGAAGCTAGCAACGAGCCGCATCTAAATAGTTGCAGAAGCTATTTCAATATTTGACACCTCAAAATCGGCTACTAAATAGGTCTTTTTGCCCTCCGAAGTTCGTGAACACAACTTGTTCCAATTTTTCAGGCCAGTTTTAGAATTCTTTGACTCCTCATATCAACTCGGAATTGAGTGATTCTTTTTGCATTGGAAAGCTTGAGTTACTAGCATTCTTTGAAAGAATTTATCAGAAAATTGTCTCAAACTTTTCAAGAAGAAAGTTGGAGAGAGAGTTGTTGTATATCCTGCTTGGCAGTTGTTTTTCATCATTATCTTCACTGCCGTTGTGATCTTCACTTATATCTTGCTGTCAAGAGCTACTTAGTATCCTTCATTGATGCTAGTTGTGCTACGCCGTGACCTCATTAGTGTTCTAGGCTCGCGTCTCTAGTCCGGTCTAGCCTAGGACCAGCACAGTACCGTCGTTGAGCGTTTATTCAACATTGCATCTTTGAATTGATTATTGCTAATCTTTTGCTACCATATATAGCCAACCCAACTCCACATATTTCTACACCGTGTATATGTACGCTCCCGTGGCAATCGCTTTACTCAATATTCGGAGTTACTTGACACCGCTGGTTGCCGATCACCGCCTGCTGCATGGTAAGAACTTGTAAGACATTGATATTTGCTTTACTGTGAGCGTTTTACCACCACATCCTAGTAGTTATAGGAACATTATTTTTGGGTTTTGCTTCTTGTTCTACTAATCATGACAGGATCCAGAGTCAATTCATGGGCTTTGTCGATCGCGGGAGACGTGCCACCACCTTTGCAAATACCACAACCGTCACGAGAGGTGCACAAACATCCAAATGCACATGATCAGGTTAATGTATCTATACCACCATTTAATGGTCGTTTTAAACCTGCTTTATATATTGAATGGGAGTTCGACATAAAAAATATATTTGCTTCCCATAATTTCAATGAACATAAAAAGGTTAAGGTTGCGGTTGGTTCTTTCACTGGTTATGCTTTGGTTTGGTGGAGTGAATATTGTCGGTTACACCCTGATTATATACCTACTACTTGGGATGATTTGATACTTGCCATGCGACATACTTTCGTCCCTGCTTATTATACTCGTGACATGATTAAGAAGTTGCAACACTTAAAACAAGGTAGTGAAACTGTAACAAAATATTATGATGATTTACAAACTACCTTGTTGCATTCCTCTTTAGAAGAAAGTGAAGATGATTTTATGGATAGATTTTGGGCAGGATTAAACCGTGATATTCAAGAGATACTAATTCATGAAGAGTGTTATCCTATGGACCATTTGTTTCATCTTGCTTGCAAAGCTGAACAGGAAATAAAACGACGTGTTGGCCACGAGGAGAACAAGCGCACGGTGCACATTCCAAGAGTTGATATGATTGTTCCTTCAACTACTAGGCATACTATGACAACCACATCCGTTGTTGTCAGGACTACATCACCTCCACCATGTGACACATCGCCCCCGAGAGTGGCTACATCATCTGAGTTGATCATAAGAGGTAATGACAAAGGTACTGATCTTCCATCTCTACATGAGAATGATGAATGCCTTGTCAATTTGAATGCACCATCTGATGAGCTACCCACTACTTTGATCACACCACCTATTTTAGAGGACTACATTGATAATTTGACTTTGCCATGTGATCAAACAACTGAAATACCAACAATTTTGAGTGCACCCATTGAATTAACTATTGATGCAAAAGAACCAATGTTTAATCATTTTGATATGACCTCTAATCTTGGTGATGATTCTGTGTTGAATGACTTATCGCATGTTTGCTTATTTAAGCATGTTGTAACATGTAAATTTGATGCAAGTAAGGTTTATTCACCAATGTTGGGATGGTTTAATGATGAACATTGTCAATCTTTTGAAATGAATAAGAGCTTCACTTATATGTGCAAACTGAGTTGCAATATTTTCATGCCTTCTACTTCTTGTGCTAATTTTTTGGCTTTAGATTTTATGAACTATGCAAGTTACTCCTCTATTCATGTGTCATATATGCAAAAATCAAGGGAAGTAAAAATGGATGACTATACATATACAACATGTACACCTTGTCTCTTTTGTTAGCCACATTTCAGATTAAGCAACGTCGAGGACGGCTTTATTTTCAAGAAGGGGAGGATGATGAGGACATGACTACCTTGGATATGACCAAAAATATTGCATATATGCATATTTGTCAGGTGATTTCTAGTGCAAACTATTCAATAATCTATTTATGTTATCCAGAACAAAAATACTTCACACACTTTTGTGTTTTGTCTAATTGCAGATGTATGGGACATTTGTACAATACACATATGAAGATAAGGAAGAAAGAGATGTTTATTTGCTGTCCAAAAAGTTCTCTCACGTCACTTTTGGCCCAAGAGAAGATAGAGTCCAAGTCTCTCACGTTCTGGATTCAGATTCGGACTGCACAGACACACCTGACTCAAAACGCACACAAGTTTTTCATACGGACTCCGAATTGGGTGATTCTTTTTTTGTTGGAAACTAGATTTCGTGAACTTTCCAACCCAATTGAAATCACCTTCAAATTCGTCCGGAGCGTTGAGTTGTGGACGAAACAATCTGATGCTGCAGCAGAATCCGAGTCAAACTATAAGTCCAAAGGTGTTACATCACCTCCACTTGGGCCCATTGGCCTTGTACGACCTAGATTTAGTTTTAGGCTGCCTTGGGACGTCCTCCCACCTCCTTGGCCGCCACCCCTTGCTCCTATATAAGTAGATCCATCTAGTAGCTTTTCCTTGGGATTTGTTTAGTTAAAAGTTAGCCATTGCAACTTCGTGTACTTCGTTTGTGTCCAACGACCAGACCAAGACCGCTTACGGATCCCCACCATTATCAATACTTCATATATATTCGCAATATTCAGATTGCTTTATCATATTCTTGCTCGTTCTTCGATTGCTTGCAGGAATAGACCTTCGTGGTCAGGCTGACCGTGCTTCCAGCATCGTCAGTAACCTCTTGGAGTTGGTTTAGCGATTGCTAAGGCGCAACATCGTGCACGTTTGTAGTCGGATCGTCAAAGTCGTCTCCACCAAATCGATAGTTATCATCTCATCGAAAGATCGGGACACCCTCGCCTCTATCAGAAATCCTATGTAACATGGCATCACAACTAGGCAATTCAACATGCTCATCATCATAGTCATCATAAAGTGGTAAGTCATGACATGAGGAAGTCGCACTAGCATGAAGCATGGGAATAGGTGGATCAATATCATGCCAGCAATCAATGTCAAGAATGTCCACTAGTGGGACAAGAGTATCACCTTCACCTTTGTTACCTTGTTCATTCCACTCAAGTGTTGTAGGTGAAGTGGTAAATACCAAATGGTTGTCATCTTCATCTTGATGGAACCATGTGGGGTGGTGCATCATATTCCACCATGGCCATCGTCTTGTCCAAAGGAAGGACGAAGTCGTCGAGGATCGGCGCGTCATCATATATGGTACCTAGCACCAAATGAGAAGACACAATAGAGGTAGAGGTTAAGTTGTTAGGAATCGAAATGGCCTCATATGCCTCATCAACTATCTCACTCTCTTTATGTGGTGGTTCACTCACTCCCTCAAGGTAGGTGCACTCAAACACACATATGGTGGAGTCACTCAAATCACTCAAGTGGTGGTGGTGGTGGCTCTCCTCACATGGGAATTGGGGTAACTCATGAGATATGGGGCTAGTGGTGAAGTCACTCTCAATCTCAATATGGTGGCTAAAGTCACTCAAGTCATCATATGTTGCCGTGGTCGAAGGGAAAATCCCATGCTCAACTGTCTCATAGTCGTCGCCGTGGATGAAGGCCGAAGATGGCACATCATCACTCTCGTCGTGGATGAAGGCGAAGATGGCACATCATCACTCTCGCCGTCTTGTAGCATGGTCGGTGCAAAGTGAGCTCGGGGTCGAGTAGAGTTGGCCTTCATGAGTTCTTGCTCTGCCTTGAGAGCACCAATGTAGTTGTCATCGATGGACTTGTAGTTCTCGAGGAAGATAGTCTTGGAGATGTCGTTGTTCAATCCCATCATGAAGTAGAACTTCATCCAAATGGGGTCGTCCATGCCGGCACGTCGCAAGGCTTCCTTCATGTTCTTGAAGTACTCGTCGCGGGACTTGGATCCTTGTATGGTGTTCTCCAATTGGCGTTGAAGATGTTTCGTGTATGTGGAAGGCAGAAATTCTCGCTGCATGGTCTTCTTCATCGTGGGCCATGTCATGGTGAAGCTTGTTGAAGGTCTATGAAGCCACCATGTCGATGCATAGTCATGGAAGGTACTTGTGGCGCACTTCACTTGATCGTCGAAGGGTACTTGATGTAGCTTGAAGTAGTCGTCCATCTTGCACTCCCACTTGAGGGATTCGTCGGGGTCAATAGTCCCAAAGAATGGAATCTCCTCGGTGTTGTCGACGTCATAGAAACTCGAGGGAGTAGTGGACTTGAGCTCATGGAGTAGGCGAAGATGCCATACGTACGAAGGCGAAGATGCCTTGAAGTCACTTGGTGAAGATGCCAAAGGTGTTGACGAAGACGCAGCCTTGTAGTTGATGTCACGGCTCTGAATAGCTCGTGTGCACGGGGGTCGAGGGCCCGTGTGCATGGGGTTGGCAGAGCAGCCAACGCCTGGCCTGAACCTCGCTCTTCATGGTCATGTCGATGTCGATGCTTGTGTGTACTTGCCGGAGATGGTAGCTTGGGAGTCTTTGCACTTGAGCGTCTTCTTGAAGATGCAGAAGACCGCTTGCGGTTCTTGATGAGGGCCTTGAGCTCCTCCATTTGTTTGTCCATCTTGGCGTTGATGAAGTTCTTCATAGCATCGAACTCGTCGTCGTGGTTGTAGACCGGAGATGATGTGCTTTGCCTATCCATCACAAGACTCGAGCAAAGGTGAGTAGGAAATGAGATAAACAATACCAAGCTACCTTTTCCCAACATTGAGGATGTATCTCGTATCACTCAATGTGAAATGAAAGAATAGTGGAATTGGTACCGGACTTGTTCAGTCACACCTACAAAGTAAAGCTTATTGAGGGGCTTGGTTAGGACAAGTGGAAAAAATTTCATGCAAATTGAAGTCCAAGATATTGTAAATGTTTAAATAAATCCAAAGGACTCAAAATGAAAAGCAAGTGATCACAAATATAGAGGAGGGCAATAAAGAAACACAGACGGTGGGACAATGGGGCTTGTGCAACTATAGGGATGGGCAATACAAGATTGCCTAACGAAGACTAAGCTCGTGTTGCACAAACACTAGGAGAGCACTAGTTTGATTGCACACTTGGGCATGATTCACCACTTGGCACCAACCTATATGCATGCAAGCTAAATGTTTCCTATTCCATGTATCCTCATGCACAAGTATCTCTTTTCATGCTCAACTCTCTTTTGGTTATAAGCTTATGATCTTTCTCTTTCTTGCTTAAAAGCTTTTTTTGACTTTTTTTCTTCCTCTCCACTTTTCTTATTGAGCCTCAACCACACATATGAGATAGGTATCACAAGATATGCACGGGAGCAAGCAATCGCACTATACAATATGTCCAATGATGCAATAATATGATATCGAATCACTATGGTGCACAGTTTTCGCGAAGCCCGGCAATACTCGGATAGCTAGTCTCAATAGGTATGAAGGTATTCGCAAAGATGGTGGGGCTATCAAGATGTAATGGCAAGGAAGGAAAATTTTATGATGGAATGGATACCATCATCCCACTTAACCTTTTACGAAGTCGGTGGGTAACCGGCCTTGCTTCCGGTTGAAGATGGTCTCAAAGGATGGATGGACGTCGTCGATGTGGAAGCTCATGGTGGATGTAGTCGATGGACCGATACAAGTCATCGGTGGTGGATGAATATGTAACCATCCCTAAGTAGCCGAAACACCTTAGAAGACTCAAATCACAACTACAACAACCACAAATACCAAAGGAACCAAAATGGGTTAGTTTGCGGAAGTTGTGTGTGGTGGTGTGGAAGCTATGGCGGAGCCTATGCAAAAGATGCAAAAATGGAGAAAATTTGATGGAATTAAATGGTGGTAAAACAAAGGTGTGCAGCTCGGGCACGTCGCTAGCTTTTCAACGAGCCAAAGAACACCCAAATCGGAGTTCGGGAGTGGAAGTTATGACCAAAAACGTAAAGTGGATGCAGCTGATTCTGGGAGGGCCGTGCGCACGGGGTCCAAGGCCCTTTGACACGGGGTCCAAGGCCCTTTGACACGGGGTCCCGTGCGCACGGTACATGTACCGAGGGCACGGGGTCACCTGGGACTACAAGGGGGCCCCTGGGCACGGGGCTGGGAGCCCGTGGGCACGGGGGAGGCGGAAATTTCGCGATTTTCTTGTCAAATTCGATGGAAAGAAACATTTGGGTATGGGGACGCAATAGAAGTTAGATCTACTTGCTAGACACCAGATCCACGGATCAAAATCAACAAAAAGTCACAAAAACTTCAAATCACAAAAAAAAGTATGGCTCTTTTTGTGCGGAATTTTTGAAATTGGGCAAGAACAAGCAAAATTAGGCTAGAAAAACAAAGAGGGGGCTCCAATTTCGTGATAAATGTGGCTCTAGATACCAAGATGTCATAGGGTGGAACCCTATGGAGAGATCTTTCACGAATCTGAGGGGGAATCCCCAAGAACAAGATGAACACAAGGAGGGAAAACAAGAGGAACACTCAAGAACAAGTCCAATGACACATCTACTAGACCAACAAACACACAAGATCCACAAGGTATATGAACAATCAAAGGGAAACAAGATACATGGTAGAGTTCATCCCAAATCCTATGAAGGAGATGAGGGCTTGATGATCTAGGTTGATCCTTCCCCAAAGGGGGGGCTTGCATCCCTAGGGATCTTCTCCAATGAAGGTCTTGTACTCCAATGGAACCTTCTCTCTCAAGAGGAATCCCACAAGGGGAGGTACATGAGCTAAGCTCTATGATTTGTGTCTATTCTTAGTTATCCTCTAAATGGAGGGGATGAAGGAGTATATATAGGTCCAAGGGATGAAGGGGTAAGTAGGGGCGAGATGGGGATACAAGAGCCAAGCCCAATCAGCCACGCACAGGGGCCCCCGTGTGCACGGGGTAAGTGGAGCCCGTGCGCATGGGGTATCCAGAGACCTGATGCATGAGCCTGTGCGCACGGGGTCCGTGAGGCCCGTGGGCACGGTACATGCTCGTGCGCACGGGGTCACCTGGGAGCTTCTGCCTTCTCCTTGGCGCTTCCTTCTCCGCTTCCAGGCTTCCCTATTGGATGGTGTAGATGTTCTCTTCTCCTCGGACTCCCTCTCGATGAATGTGTAGCTCCGCTCACACCTATGTAGGCACACGATAGAGGGGTCAAGTAGTATACCATCCTCGAGATGTACAAGTGGACAAGTGTAAAGGAGATGATTCACCTTTGTATGTATGAAGTAGATGTGGCACGTGTCACTTGCCAAATGGACTCTTGTCATAGTGATGTCCATAGGATGTTCCGCATCAAAATGTACCTTGACCGAAGTTGAAAGGGGATCAACGATCACTCCAATGTGGACAAGGAAATAGCACAATTGGTACCAATTCTTGTCGGTTTCTCACACCTACACAAATAAGGCTTATGGTGGATCTCGGTGAGGATAGTGGCACAAAAATTTGATGCGAAATGTTAGCAAGAGTCAATAATGTTGAAAGAGATTCACAAATTTGCAAATGAAACAAGTAGACCAATAGGTATATGTGGCACGCGGAAACACACACACGGATAGATAAATGGGGTAGTGCAACCAAGGATGAGCACAAAATGTGGAATCCACGGAAAATGCTCGTGTTGCACAACTCAAGAGAGACGCTTGCGCGATTGCTCAAAAGGCGGATATGACACTTGTGCACAACTTATAAGATGCAAAATGTATGAACTTTCTATCCCGAGTATGCTATGTATGTATGGCTCCCGGTGTTATGATCCAAGATGATCTTATATGAAAATGTGGTATGATGCTATGGCACTTGCTTACAAGCTCTTTGTTCACTCTTTTTCTTTGCTTAAAAGCTTTATTCTCATTTTTTTGTATGGCCACTTTTGCACAATGCACAAACCAAGATAGCTATTGTGTATATGCGGGAACAAACTTGAGGCACACGAGATGATATGATAACAAGATGATACCTATGGTATGGTATGTATGCAATGGGAGGTGTAGCTCGATGATCACTAATGTGCACAAGTAACGTTGCTAGCAATACTCAAATGGCTAGTCTCGATAGGCAAGTGACGCAAAATGGGCTAGGGGTTATCAATGCAATGGCAATGGAATATACAATGGAGGGATACCACGATACCAAGATGATATGGAGGTTATCGTCCGTGTCGATGATGAGTGGCACTAATCTTGATGGAGATACCAAGATGATGGAGACTCGTCCCTAAGTAGCCGAAACACCATAGGAAATGGAAAAACCGCAAACTCAAAATCTCAAATGTCAAATGGTGGTAGAGGGATGCGGTGGTGGTTGCGGAAGCTCAATGGGATTGCGGAAATGCAATTATGGGATTTGAGACACAATGCATAAGTGGAGGGTAAGGTGGTGGACTATACACGGTGTCGGAGTTGGAAGCACAGTCCCTAAGTAGCCGAAACACCTTAGGAGACACAACTCAAAACACAAACAAAATTGGGTTAAGTTGGGGGTGGCGGAAGTGTATGGTGGGCAAGCCTATGCGGAAGTTATGGTGGTGGTGGTGGTTGATGAAGAAGCAACCATCCCTAAGTAGCCTAAAAACATTACGAGACTCGAATCACAACTCAAGCAACCACATATGCGATGGGGAACAAAATTGGTTAGGTTGCGGAAGTCGGTGGTGGTGTAGCGGAGGATGTGGTGGAAGCCCTAGGCAAAGATGCCAAAGTTCCAAAAATTTGATGGAGTCAAATGGTGTTGAGACCTACGTATATGGATGGGGGATGTCAATAGCTACTCAACGAGCTCAAGAACGCGAAAATCGAACTCCGGATGTGAAAGTTATGGTCGAAACGGTGAAACTCGGAACGCTGAAACTGGGAGGGGCGGAAGTACCGCTTGGAAGGGCGGTAGTACTGCTTGTGGAGATCAGCGGTAGTACCCCTTGGTGGGGCAGTAGTACCGCTCGTGTCGGGAAAATTCCAGAACTGGATCGGGGCGAATTTGAGGCGGAAAAGGATGATTTCGTGGTCAAAATTCAAGCGATTTCATGGATGGAAAGTGGAGAAAATTGGGGAGATGCTAGATCCACTTGAAACCAAGAAAATCTATGGATCAAATCCAAGAAAACTTTGTCAAACCAACAAATCACAAAAAAAAAATTGGGGCTATTTTTGGTGGGGATTTTCTAATTTCGGGAAGAACACAACAAAATTAGGCTAGAAAACACAACGGGGAGGCTCCGAAATCGTGATCAACGTGGCTCATGATACCAATATGATGTAGGGTAGAACTCTAGTCAGCCGATCTTTAACGAAAGGAGCGGATCCCACGAAGAACACGAGGAACACGAGGGGGGAAAGAGGGAAAACACAAGGGGAATCACAAGAGGAACACTCAAACTAATAAGAACAAGTCACAAAGAGCTAGATCCTCGGATACATAGGGTTCACACGGTACACAATCAACCAAGGACGATACACGGGTAGCCGGTATTCTCCGTGAGGAGGTCTTGATGTTCTTCCCTAAAGAGGGGTCTTGAATCAGCTTGAAGGATCTTCTACGATGGAGGCTCGAATCTCCGTGGAGAAGGTATCCAAGTGGATGAGCGTAGCTCTATCTCTCAAATGAGCTAAACCAACACTAACCCTCGTACGGAGCTAAGGGACAAGTATATATGTCCAAGGGGTATGTTGGGGGATACATGGGGTGAAACCCCTTTCACTGCGCACTGGAAGGGCGGTAGTACCAGTCATGGGGGCGGTTGTACCACTGGGCGCTCAGGTACTAGTTCCTGGAGGTGCTTCCGGATGTGCTCAGCGGTTGTACGGGTCAGGTGGCTGTTACGGGGATAAACTGGTGCTGCACCGGCCTTGCACCACTCGATCATAGAAGCTTGGCTGGTTGTTGGGCGGTGGTTGAGCGGTTGCACCGCTTGTGGGCCTTCAGTGGTAGTACCGCTTGGTGTGGGCGGTAGTACCGCTTGGTGTGGGCGGTAGTACCGCTCGAACTGTAGGAGCTGGCTCTCCTTCCCTTGTTCCCGCGCACACTTGGCCTTGGTCCTTAGGCTCTCCATGATCTCCTCGGATGGACCTGAGTATGCATAAGGTTCACGCTTGAGATAGCATCCATGTCTTACATGCGGAAAGGGAAGATTCGGAAAGGAGCGAGTTCACCTTTTGTCCAATGGCGTATGCTTGAGGTCTCAACATGTGGGCACTAGGGGCTTGGGGAGAAGTCGTAGTGTACATGGGGATGATCATAGGATGCTCCACATCAAGGTGCCCGTGCTTGTTCTCGGTAATGAACTCACATGAGGTGGAGGTGATGACGAGAAGCAGGGATCACGGGTGGCCTTCATCTCACCACCGGATACGGGGTGCTCGCGCTCGTGGACGCCGAGGACGGGATCGACAACAAATCAGGACACTAGTGAAATCGAGCTATTCGTCGAGCAGCTGAAACATTTTTAGTATCAGTTAGATACAATTCCAAACTAGTACCTGAAAATCGCATCCCCAAATATGGATGTCGAGCTTCAGAGTTGGAAGTAATCTAAATAGATCAATCTCAAAACATTGAACTCAGACATACATGAAGTACAAAAAGTCAATATGAGCAGAAATATCTAATAAGAACACCACATCATGAGAGAGTTGATGCATCATCAGTAGTTTAGGAGATGGAATAGAGCACGACAAGTAGAGACATAATCAATTTTTTTATATAGCCAGACTATTTTTTCAACACACACATTGAACCGTTCCTGGGGTTCTTAATGTGCTGATGATAGAAAACATGTTGAACTGAAAGTTGGGCTTCCAGAACTACCGAATGTTTTGGGTTATTTTATGTAGGCTTGTGTTATCTTTTTTCTGAACTCCAAATCACAATTACAATCACAATACACACATGTACTACCTGGATCGAGAAACTTCACTTAACAATAGAGAAACTTGTTTTGGCAAGAGGTAGCACCTGCATGAGGTAGCACCTGCTGCATACATATTTTGTTGCCTATACTTGTACGACATGGAGATGGAACAGTACATGTATATGTACAAATTCACTTAACAATAGAGAAACTTGTAACAAGATATTCATTTCTCTCTAGACATATTATCAAACAGGTTGTGAGTACCATACCACCAAGATAAAACATAGCACTCTTGTGTATTTTTTTCTCAGGACAAAATATATTGTAGGTGGAATAAAACATAGCACACCCATCAGCACATGGAAGGCCTCGTTGAAATGCAGTCAACCAGTCCCCAAAATCGAAAAAATATTACAAAGGCGGAAGAAAAGGGGAGGCAAGTTTCTGACCGCTGCTTTTGAACGACCTCTCATTGAACGACCTTGGTTGGCGGTGGTGAATGGACTGTCAGGCCTGCTCCTGTCGACAACACTTGAAATGCCACAGTACCGATTCAGTTTGCCCGATGAACGACAACCGTTGATCTTCCATCTAAAGGTGGCTGGGCACTCCTACCGCTTCGCAGCTCGGATCGTTTTCACAACCGTTGATCTGGGAATGGACGGCTATAACCGAGTCACTTACTTTCTAAAAGTTACCGCGCGTTTGTCGTTTTACTGTACCTGTCATTGTGTTCTCTTTTACCTCGCCAGACTCCTTTTAAGCTCGCCTCCGGCTTGTGGAGAGGGCATCTTGATTGTAACTGGGCTTGGCCCTTAAGCTGCCGTGTTCTGGCTGGCCAGAAACCCTCGCTACCCTAGCTTGATCGAATGAAATTGCTCCCCAAAATTGCCCCAAAATTTGAGTGATTTCCCTTGTTGTGTGAGAGTTCAGAGTCAGTTCTAGCTAGATCCTAACAAGTGGTATATAGAGCAAAGGTTATTTGTCCTTGGAGGCGAGATCTGAGTCCCAGATCCGATCTGGACTCCGACCTGTTGCGGCGACAGTGTTGGCGGTGATTGGTGGCGGTAGATCGATCGGCAGCAGAAAGGTAGGAGTAGTGGTTCCTGGAGAGAATTTCTTCAGTGTAAAATCCCACCCAACCCTCCCTTTCAGTGCTGCTTGCTCAGGCGGCGCGGCGTCTTCTTCATCGACTGAGAGAGAGAATTGGCGATAGTGCGGGTTGGTTTCTGGGCGACCGGTGTAAAATCCCTTCCCACCACGTCCCAAGAAAAACTTTGAGCTGGATTTGCAGGGCATGACAAACAAAAACCCAACAGAGATGGCGGGCGAAACTCAGGATGCTGAACTTCTGGAACTCGAATCTCTACAGTTGGACATCAAAACATCAGGCAAGATCGAGAAGAGGACATGAAGGAGTTTTACAACTTTATCGAGTCCGTAAACAAGAATTTTGCCAGCATCCAGAGGAACTTCAAGAAAATACAGAGCACCTTGCAAAAATTGGCCACAGAGCAGTAGAGGGAAGAAGAGGAGGAGGAGGAAGAAGAGAGGCCAGATCCTCCCTCTGGACAGGGCAGCACTGCTATTCCTCCAGGCAGGCTGAAGCAACTACCAAACAACCACCTGGCTAATGATAAAAAGGACCCAAATATGGGCGGCTCGGCCATGTTGGTTGACAAGACCACGGAGAAACCATGGAGAAACCACCCCAAAGCCAAGTCACTATGGTATCTCCTAATTACAGGCAAAGAACTGAACTTGGATGGCACTAAAAAAGGACCTTATAGGCACCCAAATCATGCTGCCAACAAGCAGGAATTTCATACCCCGCAACAACAGCAAGGTCAGATAGCACAACATCTATTGACAGTAGAGGAATTTCCTGAAGCTGAGATCAGAAGAGACAGACACATGAATTATACTCCAGAAATCAGAAGAAATATCCTTTCTGTCAAGCCTGCAAAGTTAAACATTGCTGAGTTTGAAGGAGTGGATGTTGATGCCTAGATACAGAATAGAGAGCAGTATTTCTCTGCATCTAGAACACCAATTGAGCAAAGAACTGAAATAGTAGTTTCCTATCTGAAAGGGGAAGCTATCCAATGGTGGAGGGGCACTGGGTTTATTGTCAGCAATACACCTTGGCACAAATTTTTCTCTGCTATCACACAAAGATTTGCTGTTACATCTGATGCAGAGCATCCCAAAACCATCCCCATGGACCCAACTACATCTCCTATGACACCTCTTAGGCCCATGACACGAGCACGTGCAAGAGCCCTTGAAACCGAGGTGACATCCTTCCTCTCACATTTCCACTTTGATGCACATGAGACATGGCTACTACCTCATACGGACACTTTGTGCATTCTCAGGTATCATGGAGAAGCTAAGGAGCAAGGAGAAGAAGAAGAGGAAGATGGACGTGAATACGGAGATGAAGAAGAAGAACTGCTCAAAGTCTCCAGGCTCCGGACGACCGACGAACCCCGGACGTCCGACGACCTCCAGGCTCCGGACGTCCGGCCTCCTCCGGATGACCGACACTGCCACACCCGAGCCAAAACAGACGGACATCCGACGCCACCTGGACGACCAACGCTCCTCGGACGACCGACCCCGACCGGACGTCCGATCGAAGACCACCCGAGCCGAATCTACGGACATCCGACAGGCATCGGACGTCCGGACCCTCGCGAGCCTCTGGACGACCGGTGACTCCCGGACGTCCGACGCCTGTGCACCATTTCATATTGGGCCGCAACCCATGTACCCCTTCGCCCCCTCTTTTGCACTAAGACTATATATACTCCACCTCGTCCAACTTTCTAAGGTTAGCGTTGGTTTAGCTCATTTTGAGAGATAGAGCTACGCTCATCCACATCGGATCTACTCCTCGTGAGAGACCGCGGCCTCTTCGGAGAAGATCCCTTTGGATTCAAGACCTCCTTGCAGAGAAGAACATCAAGACCTCCTCATGGAGAAGACCGTTACCCTTGTATCGTCCCTAGTCGATCGTGTACCGTATGAACTCTTATGTATCCAAGGATATAGCACATGTGTGACTTTCTTGTGTTGGTTTAGTGATTCTCTTGTGTTTCCCTTGTTTTTCCCCTCTTTTTCCCCTCACATTCTCTGTGTTCTTCATGGGATTCTGCTCCTTCCATGAAATATCGGCCCATAGTGTTCCTACCCTACATCAACATCTGTGTGTGAAAATGTGAAGGCTTTCCACAAGTTAACTCAGCATGCTTTTGTTGCTCAATACATTTCTGAATTTGAACAGCAAATGAATCTGATGAGGAGAGATAACCCTGCAGTTCCTGACACCTATTACTTGCACAGTTTCATATCAGGACTCAACCCTTATATTCAAAGCCACCTTGAGTGCTTAGAACCCGCTGATATGCAAAAAGCTATGTGGCAAGCAAGAAGGATTGAAAAATCCTGCCCTCCCTCTCACTTCTCAGAAGACATATGTGCCAAATTTCAAAAGAGGGACACAAGGAGAAATTCCAAAACCCACATTACCCACCAGTACAACTCCTGCTTCTGTGATACAACAAGCAAGGGAAAAGGGCATTTGCTATAAATGCAAAGAACATTGGTTTCCTGGTCACAAGCAGGTTTGCAAGATGTCCCAAAAATCTTAGATTCAGGCCCTGCAAGAACAAGCTGGCAATCCTGATATCATATACATAGTTGATGTAGAAGAGGTACACTCTGATGTGGAAGAGGAGCCTCTTGACAGCACAGAACTCAAAATCTCCATGTATGCAGCCACTGCCATACCTGAAGAAAAGAAGAAACATACTTTCACATTGCAAGTCAAAATTGGAAACACTGTAGGCCTGGCCCTAGTAGACAGTGGAAGCACTACTACTTTTATTTCCCCTGCCCTTGCTGCACAATCTGGGTGTCCTGCTACTCCAGTGAAACAAGTTCAAGTGACTGTAGCAAATGGGGGAAAATTATACAGTGATTTCTCCCTCCACAACATTTCCTACAACATCCAAGGAGTTGAAATGGTATCCGATTTCAGGTTCTTGCAACTCACTGGATATGACATAATTCTTGGAGCTGACTGGATGTACAGACACAGTCCTGTTACCTTTGATTTACCAAACATTTCATTGGGAATTAAACAAGTCACTGGTGAATCAATCACTTTCTTGGATGAGAGTTTGCCCACCAGTCCTTTGTAACACCCTCGATGCGACTATAGCTCCCACGTGTTGAGGCACGACTTAGAGACATAATCGCATTGAAGGCATATGTCGCAAGTTAGGCAATCTTCACAACATCCCATGTAATATGATAATAAAAGGGGAGATAACATAGTTGGCTTACACTCGCCACGTCAATCAAGTACATAAATAACATTACATCATCCAAACACTCATGGCCCGACTACGGCGCCGAAATAAAAAAGAACCCAACAAGCGACACGGTCCCGTTCACCCCCAACTGGGCACCACTACTGATCATCGGGAAAGGAAACATAGTAACGTTGAGAGTCTTCGTCGAACTCCCACTTGAGCTCATACGCGTCTCCTGGAGCGGAATCATCAGGCCCTGCATCGGGTGTAATAGTAATCTGTGAGCCACAGGGACTCAGCAATCTCACACCCTCGCGATCAAGACTATTTAAGCTTATAGGTATGGCAAGGTAAATATAAGTGGAGCTACAGCAAGCAACTAGCAAGTATGGTGGCTAACTTATTCGCAAAGGAGAGCGAGAAGAGGTGGCAAAGCGCGAGCGAGAAACTAGAGAGCAACCTGCGCAAACATTACTCCAACACCGTGTCCACTTCCCGGACTCCGCCGAGAAGAGGCCATCACGGTAACACACTCAGTTGATTCATTTTAATTAAGTTAAGGTTCAAGTTATCTACAACCGGACATTAACAAATTCCCATCTGCCCATAACCGCGGGCACGGCTTTCAAAAGTTCAAATCCCTGCAGGGGAGTCCCAACTTAGCCCATGACAAGCTCTCATGGTCAACGAAGGAATAGACCTCCTCCCAAGACGTTCCGATCAGACTCGGTATCTTGGTTACTCAACACCTTTCGACAGGTTAAAACAAGACTAGCAACACCGCCCGAATGTGCCGACAAATCCCGATAGGAGCTGCACATATCTCTTTCTCAGGGCACACTTAGATTGTCTAAACTTCCGGTAGGCCAGCCCAGAGTTGCCCCTGGTAGCCACCGGCGGCTGACAGTTTGGACCAACACTCAGAGGAGCACTGGCCCGGGGGGGTTAAAATAATGATGACCCTTGAGTCTGCAGAACCCAAGGGAAAGAAAAGGCTAGGTGGCAAATGGTAAAACCAAGGTTGGGCATTGCTGGAAAAGCTTTAATCAAGTCGAAACATCAAGGGGTTCCCATTATAACCCAACTGCGTAAGGAACGCAAAATCCGGGAACATAACACCGATATGACGGAAACTAGGGCGGCAAGAGTGGAACAAAACACTAGGCGAGAGGCCGAGCCTTCCACCCTTTACCAAGTATATAGATGCATTAAGATAACATGGCAATATAATGATATCCCAACAAGTAAATAAATGTTCCAACAAGGAACGGCCTCCAATCTTCACCTGCAACTAGCAACGCTATAAGAGGGGCTGAGCAAAGCGGTAACATAACCAATCAACGGTTTGCTAGGACAAGGTGGGTTAGAGGTTTGACATGGAAATTTGGGAGGCTTGCAAGCAAGTGGTAGGCATCGTAGCAATGGCATAGAAAAAGAGCGAGCAAACTAGCATAGCAAAGATAGTAGTGATTTCGAGGGTATGATCATCTTGCCTGCACAGTTGTCAGAGTTGACTGGATCCTCGAAAGCAAACTCAATGGGCTCCTCGTAAGCGAACTCATCTCTCGGCTCTACCCAAACAAGACAAACAAGCAACAAGGATACAATCAACCACGTGCAAGAACCCAAACAAGACGATGCGATGATGATATGCTATGCGGGATGCGATGCAGGATGCAAAATGCAAGATATGACAGGAAATGTATGAACCTGGCCTCAACATGGAAATCCAAGTGTGCCACTAGAAAGATGAGACGAAATCGCTTGAAAACGATATAAAGAACGCTGGAATCGGAGTTACGGTTTGGAAATGGCAAGCGATTCAAAAATGACACCGGTCTGCGATTTACAGCAAGTAGCCATCTAAATGCAATGAGATGAACATGCTATAGCAATCAAACATGACAAAAAAATACATGGCAGGGATGCACACAAAATGCTTAACAAAAGTCTAGCACTGAGCTACGGCCAAATCATCCATTAACAGGTTCAAACAAGCATGGCAAAAATGCATATGACAAACAGATCTCAGACTTAGCGAAATTAACACTTGTCTGGAATTTCAGATCAGGTAGCCCTCTTCGGAGCAACAAAACTACATGCTACAGGATCTGAACATGGCAAAGTAAAGCATGGCATGGAGCTACTCAAAGAGCTGAACAAAAGTCCCTTAGTGACCTTGAGCCAAAAAGGACCAGAAAATACAATTGCAAGCATGTGAACATAGCAAAAACATAATCAGTGTTCAGACTTAGTGAAAACTGGCACATGCTGAAATATAACTCAAGTAGGCATGTTTACGAGCTTGATGCACTCACTACGGTGCAAGTCGTGGCAAGACAAGCATACACCCATCAAGAAGGCACAAAATTCAAGCTATACATGGTAAGAACAATAGCATAGCATGCACGGATTAACTACAACATCACCGGCAAAATTGCAAACAAGTTGACAATCTGCCCAGATTCATAAAGTAGCAAAAGTAGAGCTCGATTGACTCAAGCTAGGGTGCTCCATAATTGCAAACAAAGACATGGATGGATATAGCACTACAAGATTAACAAAACATCCTTACTGATCATCCTCAAAAGAGGCACGGATCACTAGGAAACAACATGAACATATGGCATCATGAAATAAACAGATCAAGGACTTAGTGGAATTACTAAGTCCCTGAAAACAGAATTACTAAGTGCACCACTTTGCAAGCTGGCACTAGTCACCACACTCATCACAAAAATACATGGGTTGCACCTCTGGAAAGATGACAAAACCCTTAACAAAACACATGTATAACTCACGGGCATATCATGCACACAAAAATCATGGCAAAAATGACAAAAGTGCTAAACGGAGTAGCAGATCTGACAATTAACTCAAGTAGCCCTCTTCTAACAGAATTTCAGGCATCAAGATGAACTCAAATGAAAATGATGCAATGTAATGAAATGATTACTCTCTGAGATGAACATTTTGATATGCTATATGCCTGAATCGGAGCTACGGATGCAAAGTTACGGGGCTATGAACATGTGCATATGGACTGAGAATTTCGGGACTTAGGCAAAAAATCAACCTCTAGGGTTTACTGTTCATCGCGAATCAGATCTGGGCGCGACACACGGATCGAGGTCCACCGGAGCTCCTGCTCACCGGCGCCGGAGGGAGAGGCCGAGGCGAGGGGCGAGGCCGGAGGCGGCGGCCGGGACCGGCGGGGCGACGCGGGGCGGGCGGAGGCGGCGGGGCCGGCGACGCGGTCCGGCGACGGCGGCTCGCGGCGGAGGCGGCGGCCCGCGGCGAGGCGAGGTAGCAGGCGGCCTCGGGCGGCGGCGGCTGCCGGCGGACGGAGCGGGGAGGCGGCGGAGCGGCGCGGCGT
>NC_041392.1:379974593-379993410 GCF_002162155.2 Triticum dicoccoides | reverse complement strand
AGAGGCGGCGGCGGCGCGGATGGGCCGGGCGGGCCCGCTGCGGGCTCGCCGGGCCGCGGCGGCGGAGGAAGGCGGCGGGACACGTGGCGCCTTCCGTTTGGCGTGGGTGGCGGGGCGGACAAAGTCCGGCGGCAGGATTTTTGTCCGGCGTGGCGCGGGGATGATTTTTAGGGTTTCGCCCGGGATTTGGAATGTGGGGATCTATATATAGGGATAGAGGGAGCTAGGAGAGTCCAAATGGGGTGCCGTTTTCGGCCACGCGATCGTGATCGAACACTCTAGATGATAGAGCAGAGTTAGGTGGGTTTTGGGCCAAATTGGAGGGGTGTTGGGCTGCAACACACACGAGGCCTTTTCGGTCCCTCGGTTAACCCTTGGAGTATCAAACGAAGTCCAAATGATACGAAACTTGACAAGCGGTCTACCGGTAGTAAACCAAGGCTGCTTGGCAAGTCTCAGTCCAATCCGGAAATGTTTAATCCCCACACACGAAAGAAAGCTAGAAATGGCCACCGGAGGAGAACGAAGCGCCGGAATGCAAAACGGACAACGGGGAAAATGCTCGAATGCATGAGACGAACACGTATGCAGATGCAATGCACATGATGACATGATATGAGATGCATGACGACGACAACAACACATGGAGACAAAACCCGAACTCGAGGAAACAAATATAACTTAATGCCGGAAACGGCAAGAGTTGGAGTACAAATTAGGAAAGTTACATCCGGGGTGTTACATCCTTGCACTCCCCTCTTACAAGATATGGAGAAAATACTGGATAATATGCTTTCTAGAGCACTTATGTGGATGCAACCAGTGCAACTGGACACACTTTTGGAGACTGTGCAAAAACCTGAAATTACCAAAGTCCTTGAAAACTACAGGGATGTTTTTGAAGAGCCTACTGGCCTACCTCCGAAAAGGGATTGTGACCATGCAATCAACTTAGAGCCTGGAGCTCTTGTTATTAATCAAAGAGGATATAGATTGCCACATCATCAGAAAAATGCTTTAGAAGAAATTATCAAAGTTCTCCTAAAGAAAGGGATTATAAGATTAAGCCACAGTCCTTATTCCTCTCCTGCCATTCTGGTAAAGAAAAAGGACATGACTTGGAGGTTATGCATTGATTATAGAAAACACAATGCTCACACAATCCAAAACAAATATCCCATACTAATGATAGAGGATCTCTTAGATGAATTAAATGGAGCAAAAACATTTACCAAGCTGGATCTGAGAAGTGGCTATCATCAAATCAGAATGAAAGAGGAAGACATTGGAAAAACTGCTTTTAGCACACACATTGGACTGTTTGAATTCCTGGTTATGCCCTTTGGAGTAACAAATGGACCTCCTTCATTTACAGAGCTCATGCAGACTGTTTTGGTCCCCTTGTTGAGAGATTGTGTGCTAGTTTTCTTTGATGATATCATGATTTTCCGTAAATCATACAAGGAACACTTGGAACATGTAGCATTAGTGCTGGAAGCACTCAGGAAACATCAACTGTATGCAAAGCTTTCTAAGCGCACATTTGCACAATCTAAAGTGGAATATCTGGGTTATGTGATCTCTGAAAAGGGAGTTTCAACAGATCCTGCTAAACTGGAAGCTATTGTGAGCTGGCCCACACCTCAAAACGTGACACACTTGAGGAGCTTCTTGGGACTAGCAGGATATTACAGAAGATTTGTGAAAAACTATGGTCTGATTTGCAAACCCCTGTGTTGATGCACTAAAAAAGGATGCATTTCAGTGGACAGAGAAACAAGCTACTGCTTTCCAGTTACTAAAGAGCAAAATCACCACTGCACCAGTTCTTGCTTTACCACATTTTACACTGCCAATTGTCCTTGAAGCTTATGCATCTGGTTATGGCATTGGGGCTATACTAATGCAAAAAGGACAGTCTATTGCATTTTTTAGCAAAGACCTAGGCCCTAAAGTTGCTGGTTGGTCAACCTATGACAAGGAAGCATTTGCAATCACTGAAGCAATTAAGAAGTGGAAGCATTATTTTGCTTCATCTCCCTCATAATCAGAACTGATCAACAGAGTTTGAAGTACATCCAAGAGCAAAAAGTAACTGAAGGAGTACAACCCAAACTTCTCATCAAGTTAATGGGCTACAAATTTACAGTGAAATATAAGAAAGGGAAGGAAAACAGAGTAGCAAATGCTCTTTCTAGAGTTAAACATGCCCTCCTTGCTCTAGGTTCTAGTGCTGCCATTCCCACATGGATTACTGAAGCGGTCAACACCTACAAGGATGATGCTAAGAGTTCTGAGTTAATTACTAAACTAGCAATTGATCCCACTGGTCAGCCCCCTCACACACTTACCAGTGGAGTACTCAGATTCAAGGGAAAAATTGTTATTGGCAACAACAATGCATTAAGGAACTCGCTGCTCACTTCTTTCCACAAATCTGAACTAGGTGGTCACCCTGGAGAGAGAGCTACTTATCACAGACTTAAGATTCTTTTTACTTGGTCTGGAATGAGAAAAGTTGTACAAACATTTGTACAATAGTGTCCTATCTGTCAACTGAAAAAAGCACAACATGTTTCCCCTTCTGGTCTACTACAACCACTTCCAGTCCCTGATTTTGCTTGGACCCATATCAGCATGGATTTTGTGGAAGGATTACCTAAATCTGAGCACAAAAACTTGATTCTAGTTGTTGTGGACAGGTTTACTAACTATGCTTACTTTGTAGCTATGAAACACCCCATAACAGTTAGAACAGTGGCTCAAGCTTTTACTGACAACATCTTCAAGTTACATGAACTGCCCACTGTCATTGTGACTGACAGAGACATGATTTTCACCAATAACCTTTGGCAGAGCCTGTTCAACAAGATGGGGATTAAACTGCACATGAGCACATCATACCACCCTCAATCTGATGGTCAGACAGAAAGAGTAAATCAATGTTTGGAAAACTACTTAAGGAGCATGGCTTTTGCTCATCCCAGGAAGTGGCACACTTGGCTTTCTATGGCTGAATGGTGGTACAACACATCATTCGACACTTCCTTGCAAATGACACCATTTCAGGCTTTGTATGCTAGACCTCCTCCCATGATTGTTGAACTTGTACTCCCACCAGTAGAAGGAGATGATCACCAAGCTCAAGTGGAAAAAGACACAATAGCATAGCAGATCAAAGACAATTTGCTAAAGGCCCAAGAAAGAATGAAATTCTTTGCTGACAGGAAGAGATCAGAAAGACAACTAGCAGTGGGTGACATGGTCTATGTTAAGCTACAACCATACAGACACACCAGTTTAAGTATCCATAGGCACCTGAAACTCCACTCCAAGTATTATGGTCCCTTCAGAGTAATGGAGAAAATTGGAACTGTGGCTTACAGGTTATTACTACATGAGGGCTGCCAACTCCATCCCACCTTCCATGTCAGCCAGCTCAAGAAGCAGCTCGGTCCAGAAGCAGTACCTAACCCAAAGCTACCATTGTTGGATGAGCAAGGGAACATCCTGATACAACCTGAAGCTATACTGAAAAGGAAACTGATTCCTCAAGTACAAGCTGATATCAGCATTCCTGTGGACCAATGGCGTATCAAATGGCTCAACCTGCCAATGGAGAATGCTACTTGGGAGGATGCAGCTTTCATTCAAAAGGTTTTTCCTGATTTCCATCCTTAAGGGCAAGTCTGTTCTTCATTGGGGGGAATTGTCAGGCCTGCTCCTGTCGACAACACTTGAAATGCCACAGTACCGATTCAGTTTGCCCGGATGAACGACAACCATTGATCTTCCATCTAAAGGTAGCTGGGCACTCGTACCGCTTCGCAACTCAGATCGTCTTCATAGCTGTTGATCTGGGAATGGACAGCTATAACCGAGTCACTTACTTTTTGAAAGTTACCGTGCGATTGTCGTTTTACTGTACCTGTCACTGTCTTCTCTTTTACCTCACCAGACTCCTTTTAAGCTCGCCTCCGGCTTTTGGAGAGGGCATCTTGATTGTAACTAGGCTTGGCCCTTAAGCCACCATGTTCTGGCTGGCCAGAAACCCTAGCTACCCTAGCTTGATCGAATGAAATTGCTACCCAAAATTGCCCAAAATTCGAGTGATTTCCCTTGTTGTGTGAGAATTCAGAGTCAGTTCTAGCTAGATCCTGACACGAACTGATGGGGTGGCGGCTGTGAATGGCCTCGCCTCCCTTGGATTCCACCACGAGGCACTAGGGGAAGATGGGGAAGGGCGTAATCGACGGTGTTGTGCCACGGCAAGGAAATGGGACTGGGCCGCAACGAGCTCTAGGGGGGAGCCGATCGGCGGCGACGCGTTGGGAAAGGGGGTCGGGTGGATCTAGGGTGCTGCTGTGATGAACGGCATGCGGTGGATGCATCGAACGACCTGTAGTGATGGCGTCGAACGGCCATGGTGGCAGTGGGAGACGAGGACCTCGTCAGTGAGCAGGCCGGTGGCGCGGTGGCGCTTGGCCAAGCGGAGTAGGGGGCGGGCGTCACTTAGGAGGTGTGGGGCGGCGCGTCGCCGGGAGGTGGAAGCAGGGGCGACACTGGGAAGAAGGTGGGGGGTGGGGCGGCACCGAGAAGAAGGTGATGACGGGGCGACACCGGGAAGAAGGTGGGGGCAGGGTGGTGCCAGGATCCAGCCAGGGAGAAGGTGGGAGCGGGGTGTCGCCGGGATCCAAGCGGGGGAGAAGGTGGGGGGTTGGCCATCGCCGGGATCCAGCCGGGGAAGGTGGATTTGGGAGGATGTGGGAGTCGGTGGGCTGGGTTTTCTTTTTCTTTTTCCTTCGGGCACCACCGGTTCGCATACTACAGATCGGCCCCTTATAGAGCGAAGCGGTAACAGAATAATATTCTTTTACTGCCATATATATATATATATGTGTGTGTGTCTGTGTGTGGATTTTTTAACACCCGGGGACTATGCTACCCCACTGGGTGGCAGTGCCACCCCTTATTATCCCTGTTGAATACATGCCTCGTGATCCATACAAATATTATGCTATCGTCATTCCTGCATCGGGATTCGGTTATTAAAGCATGGTAATGATCACACTAATATGGTTTCAGTAGAGTATGTGTTAGATTAGGGGTATCAACATATCATGTCGTGAATACTTAATAAAAAGATTCCTTAATAATATAAAACAATAGTATAACTTACCAACTTTCTGTAATAGTACAAAAAAATGGTTGGTAATCAAGACTTACATTCCTAAAATAAGTTCCCCATGAACTCAAAAAAGAATCCTCAAAAGGGATTCATGCGTGTACACATGTATCAACATCTAACCATGTTAATACTTAGTGCTATGAACTCGTCTCAGTGCAATTAGACAGATGGAAGACTAATCAATGACAAACCTAAAAGATGTTACACAGATCTCAAAGACAGATCAGACGGAAGCTTGAGGGGTGGCAATGCCCATGGGTGGCAAAGAAACAATAATCATATATATTAGGCTAATTCATGATTAGGTTAATATGCATTAAACTAATATGAAATTAGGCTAATATGTTGATTAGGCTAATATCTATTCAGTATCCAATATTCAATTCATTGCTACTTTTTGCATGTATTCTTCATTAAGCTGGTGGTGTCTATCTAGGGCTGGTGAGGTCAACAGTACAACTGGTGGTGTTCGCAGTTGTGTGATATCCTACTCAGTACTCATCATATTTCTCATTAAGTTGTATTCAGATGTACCTAAGTTCGTTCACTTGATATTTTTGAATACAAATTTATAGTGTAAATTATTATCGTCTTCCTAGGCAATTCCACCCGAAGGGAACACTTCTCTATGGCCACAAGGTTCTCTTTCAAACACCACACAAGGCTAAATAGAGAACTACTGGTAGAGGTTTCTCCTGTGGGATCCCTAGCATAAGAACTCGTCCCATAAATTCATAAATAAAAATTCCAAGTGAAGAACGAAACTACTTCATTTCAACAACATAATTTACATATGGGTTTCCCTTTCGGGAAGCCCCGAAGGGATTACACGAACTAGGAAGGATACCTTATTTTTCTTGGCGATTACAACGCCTTCGATATGGTGTCTATTCTACAAGTGATGGTGGTACTACTACTAAGAGTGCTCTGGAGGGTGCTCTTCTTGCTCGAGACTTTGGCCTCCTAGAAAAGTCTAAAAAACCTTTTCTTTGCCTGCCAGCGGGAGTGAAAGCAAGCTTACAGTGCTTTGGATGTTAATGTTTTTGTAGGATACTAAACACCTATATATATACATTGTTTTATACTCCTATGTACAAGCATATAAGAGCTATTATGCTCGATAAAAGGAAGTTTATGAATAAGTAAGTCTTTCTTTTTTGAATAGCTGGTGGGAGAACTTACTTTTCCGGCTATCGTATGGACAATGTCATCCGCTTTTCTTTTTTGAGTTTCCAATCTCTCCAACGAAGTAGCGGAACTTGTGTTGCTACTCCGTTCTTATGAAGCCATCATCCCCTTTTATAGTCACGAGGGAGGCGCTAGGGAGCCTCTAATAGAGGCAAAGGTGTCCCGTCTTTCAATGAGATGGTGGCTATCATTTTGGAGGAAGTCGACTTTGACGATCCGGCTACAGCGTGCGAGGACGTCACGCCTTAGCAATCGCTAAACCAACTCCGAGAGGTTATTGACCACGTCGGAGCACGATCAACCTGACCACGAAGGTCTGTTTCCTGCAGGCAAACGAAGAACAAGTAAGAAACTAAGATTGCAATGTGGATATTGCGAATATAAGATGAAAGATTTATTGATCAAGGGGGGGGGGGTTCTGTGACGCCTTTGACTGGTCGTTGAACACAAACAAAGTACGCGAAGTTGCAGCTATGGCGAACTTTAACCTAACCCCCCCCCCGCAAAGTCTAAACGACGCCCTAAGGGCTGTATATATGGAGGAAGAGGGGGGAATTTCGTGGCCCTTGGAGGAGGGGTCCGAAACCAACCCTAACTCTTGTTTCCCCACACATACGGACTCTAAAAATAGCCTATACTTAAGTATTTCGAAAATACATGGGCCTGGCCCAATAATAAGGTGACGCAGCACCTAGAATAGCCTCTGGACGAAATTTATGAAGTGGCATCTTGTATATTTCGTCCAAGGCTTCATGCACTCCTTATGGTGGCTTCAAAGTCCTGAAATCATCACTTGTAACTCCGTTCTTGATCCCCTTGCGCGTGCCATCATCTCCATGCTTGGTCTTGCTCTAGTGTTCATCCCTCTTATCCATGCCAGGCCCTTCATTTGTAAGCAAAACAAATGTATCCAATTTAGGCAGCATCATATTCTCATGAACATTAGAATCATTACCAAGAAATGAAAGTACCTGATAATTTAATTGGTGTGCGCGAGCTCTAGTAATTGGTCCAGTATGTATAGCAGCAGGGGATGTGGGTGTAACAATGGTATTGTTGACCTCATCATCCTCTCCTTCTTGAAATGAAGTCGTCCTCGACGGAAGCTCATCTTCCTCACCCAAATAAGGCTTCAAATCTGCAATGTTAAAAGTGGGACTAACCCCAAAATCTGCAGGCAGCTCAAGTTTACATGCAATATCATTTATTTTCTCTAACACCTTAAAAGGACCATTAGCACGTGGCATTAGCTTTGATTTGCACAAATTAGCAAATCTATCCTTACGCAAATGTAACCAAACAAGATCTCCAGGTGCAAACACAACATGTTTTCTACCCTTATCGCCAGCAAGTTTATATTTGGCATTCATACGCTCAATGTTTTCTTTAGTTAACTCATGCATTTTTAAAATCAATTCAGCGCATTCTATAGCATCAAAATTAACCTTCTCCAAAGATGGAAGAGGCAACAAATCAATAGTTGCATGAGGTAGGAAACCATACACAATTTCAAAAGGGCACATCTTAGTAGTAGAATGCAATGAATGATTATAAGCAAATTCAATATGAGGCAATCATTCTTCCTACATTTTCTTATTATTCTTCAAAACTGCCCTAAGCATAGTACACAATGTTCTATTGACTACTTCAGTTTTTCCGTCAGTTTGGGGGTGACAAGTAGTACTAAAAAGCAGTTTAGTCCCCAACTTGGCCCATGAACATCTCCAAAAGTGGTTAAGAAATTTAGTATCACGATCTTAAACAATAGTATTTGGCACACCATGCAAGCGAATAATTTCATGAAAGAACAAATCAGCAACATTAACAGCATCATCGCTTTTATGACATGGTATAAAGTGTGCCATTTTCGAGAACCTATCCACGACAACAAATATGCTATCTCTCCCCTTCTTTGTTCGAGATAAACCTAAAACTAATTCCATAGATATATCCTCCCAAGGAACACTAGGTATAGGCAAAGGCATATATAAACCATGAGGATTGAGTCGTGACTTAGCTTTTTGACATGTAGTGCAGCGAGCAACAAAACGCTCAACATCCCGTCTCATCTTTGGCCAAAAGAAATGTGTAGCAAGTATATCCTCCGTCTTCTTGAAGCCAAAGTGTCCCATAAATCCTCCTCCATTCGCCTCCTGCAACAACAAAAGACGAACGGAGCTAGCTGGAATGCATAGCTTGTTAGCACGAAACACAAATCCATCGTTAAGAACGAACTTGTTCCAAGTTCTCCCTTCCTTACAATTCTGCAATACATCTTTAAATTCGGCATCATGCACATATTGATCTTTGATGGTCTCCAAACCAAATATTTTAAAGTCAAGTTGTGAAAGCATAGTATAACGACGAGACAATGCATCAGCAATAACATTTTCTTTACCCTTCTTGTGTTTAATGACATACGGGAAAGTCTCAATGAATTCAACCCATTTAGCATGTCTACGGTTCAATTTTTCTTGACTTTTAATGTGTTTCAAAGATTCATGATCAGAATGTATAACAAATTCCTTGGGCCATAAATAATGTTGCCATGTTTCTAAGGTCCGAACAAGAGCATATAATTCTTTATCATAAGTGGAATAGTTCAGACTAGGCCCACTCAATTTTTCAGGAAAGTATGCAACAGGTTTGCCATCTTGTAATAACACACCTCCTAATCCAATTCCACTCGCATCACATTCAAGCTCAAAAGCCTTATTAAAATCAGGAAGTTGGAGTAAAGGAGCATGTGTCAACTTGTCTTTCAATACCGTGAAGGCTTCTTCCTGTACTGTACCCCAAACAAAAGGCACATCCTTCTTTGTAAGCTCGTTGAGAGGTGCGGCAATGGTGCTGAAATCTCTCACAAAACGCCTATAGAAACCAACAAGGGCCAGGAAACTCCTCACTTGTGTGACCGTTTTGGGCCGCGGACAACTCTCAATAGCTTCAATCTTGGCTTTATCAACTTCAATTCCCTCTGGAGTAACAACATAGCGAAGACAAGATACTCAGTCGGTGCAAAAGGTGCACTTTCCAAGCTTACCAAACAAACATGCATCGCGTAGAGCAATAAAAACAGCACGTAAATGTTCCAAATGTTCCTCCAAAGAATTGCAATAAATCAATATGTCATCAAAGTAAACTACCACAAATCGTCCAATGAAAGCACGTAAAACTTCGTTCATTAATCTCATGAAAGTACTAGGTGCATTAGTTAACCCAAAAGGCATGACTAACCACTCATATAATCCAAACTTAGTTTTAAATGATGTTTTCCATTCATCTCCCAATTTCATACGAATTTGATGGTATCCACTACGCAAATCAACTTTGGAGAATATTGTAGAGCCACTCAATTGATCAAGCATATCATCTAGCCTAGGAATAGGATGACGATAACGAATAGTAATATTATTAATGGCTCTACAATCAACACACATACGCGACGTACCATCCTTTTTCGGCACTAAAATGATAGGAACAGCACAAGGACTAAGGGATTCACGTATATAACCTTTGTCAAGCAGTTCTTGTACTTGGCCCATAATCTCCTTTGTCTCCTCTGGATTGGTACGGTATGGTGCACGGTTGGGTATGATGCACCAGGAATTAAGTCAATTTAATGCTCAATCCCTCGAATAGGTGGTAATCCCGGTGGCACGTCTTGTGGAAAGATGTCAGCGAACTCCTGCAAAATGTTAGTGACAGCAGGAGGCAAAGAGGAAGGCACGTTCTTGAATGAAAATAATGCCTCTTTGCACACAAAAGCATAGCAAACAGATTTGCTAAAATCTAGATCATCAATATCAGATTTGGTGACAAGTAAACATGCACTTTTCAATTTAATTTCAGAAGCAACACTAGATGGTTTACTATTAGGCCTCATTTGTTGCTCAAATTCTTTTGCCACAATCTGATTTTCACTCTTATTTTTCTCCTGTTTTGCTTTATTAGCTCTATTAATATCATCTTTCAAAATGGAATCAGGAGTCATAGGAAGCAAAGTAATATTTTTATCCTTATGAACAAGAGTATACCGATTATTTCTACCATGGTGTACAATTTTTTTATCAAATTGCCATGGTCTACCAAGTAATAAGGAACATGCTTGCATAGGTACCACATCACAATCAACATATGTAGAGATAGTAAAATGCACACGAACAGTACATGTTACCTTAACCTTGCCGTTGTTGTTGAACCATTGGATGTAGTAAGGATGTGGATGTGGTCTTGTGGTGAGAGATAGCTTCTCCACCATCTCCATGCTAGCGAAGTTATTGCATCTCCCTCCATCTATGATGACGCGAACAGAACGTTCCTTCACAACTCCCTTTGTATGGAACAAATTATGCCTCTGATTTTGCTCAGCTTGTGTAACCTGCACACTCAAAACACGTTGAGCAACTAAACATTCATACCTGTCAGCATCTTCAGCAGCCATGTATTGCATCTCATGATCAGAATCATCTCCACCGTGTTCTTCATGTGTAATAAGAGGCAAAGTCTCCTCATCATAGTCACTAGCCTACTCATACGCACCATCCTCAGTAGCAATCATCACACGCTAAGATTTGCATTCTCTCGCAAAATGTCCTCTTCCCTTACAACGACGGCAAACAATATCACTTGTGTGCCCAGTTGATGCCATGGAAGAAGAAGAGCTCTGTGCATGCCCAGCAGGTGTGCTCTTGGCAGATCGTGGTGGTTGTGCTTGCTTTCTTGTATCACGGCTGGAGGTGGCACCTGATGGAGGTGCTGGTCCAGTCGAAGTAGAGGATGCACGTGGTGTCCATGATGAAGATCGACCTGTAGAAAAGTTAGTTCGCGCCAATGCCTGTCGATCCTGCACTTCACGTTCAGCTTTACAAGCAAGATGGAATAACCGAGTGATATTAGTATACTCCTTATACTCTAGAATGGTCTGAATCTCTCTATTTAATCCACCCAAGGTTGTTAGAATCGCGATTCTGTTGTATGATTCTAAGACTTTATGATCCAAACTAACCCCTCTGATTCTACGATTTTGGTTCATAGAATCTATGTTTTTACGATCCTGATAGTGAAGGTTCTACTATTTGCGATCCTGCCATTGGAGCTCCCATTCGATTCAGAATCACAATTCTGACAACCTTGAATCCACCCATAAACATGCAAGCATAGCTTCATTCTCCTCAACAATACCACATCTAATCATGCCAGTTTGTAATTCCTGATAATATTATTCTACAGATTTTTTTTCCTTGTCTTAAACGCTGCAATTTTTGAAGTAATTCATGTTGATAATAAGATGGAACCCAACGAGTATGCATAGCAGCTTTCAAAGCAGCCCAAGTAGCTGGAATGGGATATAATCTACAATGTTCGGACCACCAAACACATCCAAAACTAGTGAAAGCACAAAGAGCAGCAGGAACACGTCTCTCCTCAGGATATTGTAAACATGTAAAATGTTGTTCAGTTTCTAACTCCCAAGTAAGATATATATCAGGAACATATCTACCCTCAAATGGTGGAATATTCAATTTCAGTTTAGGAAGATGGTCATGATCGCGTACCTCAGGTGGTGGTGCAGCCCTACCGTTGTGATGATATGCATGAGGACGACCTGGTGGTAGTGCTGGTGGTTGCATGTAGTTCTGATTTTGATCAACCTCATCCTCGTAATGGTCCTCCACCTCTGCAGTAGCAGCAGGAGCTATAGAAACACCAACAGTAGGTACGGCAGCACCAGAAGTTTGACCGGGCTCAACGGGAACGCGCTGTGCTTGTCCCACTTGATTTGGAAGACGATGTTGTTGTTGTTGTTGTTGTTGTAGAGGTGCAACAGGTGCAGCGGGCAGTGGAAAATGCACGAGCAATTCATTAAACTTGTTATCGAGCTTTGTTTCGAACGCCTTCTCAATGCCATCTATCTTCTCCATGGCCTCCTCAAATCTATTTAGCACATCTTCCACCTGTCCACTCATCATTTGCTGAAACTTATCATGTAACTCTTTGTTTGTCATGTTCTCCCAGTCAGTCTCGTCGGCTTGTGATCCTGCCATGGTTAGCAGCAATAGAAACACACAAGAACATGATCTACAGATGACTAGGAAGTGGTGGTGATGGTGTGGTGGACAGTGACAAATCCGTCAAATGAATCTCAAATTCTTACTAGTTCTTACCAAGCACCAGGTGGAGATCAGCAACCGTTGTAGTCAAAACTCTCAAAGCTTGGATACATCAGTTACCAGGGAGAGTCAAACGCACGACGTAGATGTATGTGGAGCTGGGAAGGCTTATAATATGGTAGCAAAAAGGGTCAGCAATAATCAATTTAGAGATGCAACGTTGAATAAACGCTCAACGACGGTACTGTGCTGGTCCTAGGCTAGACCGTGCTAGAGACGCGAGCCTAGAACACTAACAAAAACACGGCGCTGCACGTAAACAAGGGAAAAGCACACTCTGGAACTTTTTTTGCTTTTTTTTGCGCTCCTCTTTTTTTGTGCTTCTTTTTTTTTGCGAAAAATCACTATAATGGTGAGTGTCTCAAAAGTCTTCCCTCGTCAAACTGATAGGATGGGCACAATTTTTTTTTTATTTTTTTTGGAAATCAGGACAGCGACGACGAAAAAGTGCGACAAAAAATCACTATGATGGCACGTGGCTCAAAAGACTCAGAAAAGCCTAAAAATAGGATAGGGAAAAAATTCATGCGGAAATTTTGGCCTAAAAACTGCTCGTGGGTCTCCGGACTCCTTTTTTCGAAACCTACTCAGGCAAGGAAACACGAAACAGAAATTAGATGGATCTCGAAAACAAACCTAATATGAAAGGAACTCGGATTGGTGGTAGATATATGGTGGTAGGATATGGCAGCGGTGGTTGTATATGGATACAGATTGGTGATGGTATATGGATATGGATTGGTGGTGGTATATGGATACGGATTGGTGATGGTATATGGAGATGGATCGGTGGCGGATAAGCGGTGGTGGTAGATGGCAGGGGCGATGATGATGGTGCGGTGGCGGCGTGACAACTTATGACTAGAACTCGAAACTCTAAAAGACTAGACATGACGATGCAACCGCAAATTCAAGAAAGCAAAATACTGAAAAGACTATGCAAAGGCTCAGACTGGTTTGGATATGATGAACTAACCCTAATTTTTGTTTGGCTTTTTCATGGATTGTAGGTATGAAGAACAGACTCGAGATAAACTACGAAAAACTGTAAAATCTCACCGAGCAAGCCGGAAATCTGATACCACTTGATAGAAGCAAAGGTGTCCCATCTTTCGATGAGATGGTGGCTATCGTTTTGGAGGAAGTCGACTTTGACGACCCGACTACAAACATGTGAGGACGTTGCGCCTTAGCGATCGCTAAAACAACTCTGAGAGGTTATTGACCATGCCGGAGCACGATCAACCTGACCACGAAGGTCTGTTTCCTACAGGCAAACGAAGAACAAGCAAGAAACTAAGATTGCAATCTGGATATTGCGAATATAAGATGAAATCTTTGTTGATCAAGGTGGGATTCTGTGATGCCTTTGTGTGGTCGTTGAACACAAACGAAGTACGCGAAGTTGTAGCTATGGCGAACTTTAATCTAAACAAAACCCCCCAAAGTCTAAATGACACCCTAAGGGCTGTATATATGGAGGAAGAGGGGGGAATTTCGTGGCCCTTGGAGGAGGGGTCCGAAACCAACCCTAACTCTTGTTTCCCCACACATACGGACTCTAAAAACAACCTATACTTAAGTATTTCAAAAATACATGGGCCTGGCCCAATAATAAGGTGACGCAGCACCTAGAAAAGCCTCTGGACGAAATTTATGAAGTGGCATCTTGTATATTTCGTCCAAGGCTTCATGCACTCCTTATGGTGGCTTCAAAGTCCTGAAATCATCACTTGTAACTCCGTTCTTGATCCCCTTGCGCATGCCATCATCTCCATGCTTGGTCTTGCTCCAGTGTTCATCCCTCTTATCCATGCCAGGCCCTTCATTTGTAAGCAAAACAAATGTATCCAATTTAGGCAGCATCATATTCTCATGAACATTAGAATCATTACCAAGAAATGAAAGTACCTGATAATTTAATTGGCGTGCGCGAGCTCTAGTAATTTGTCGAGTATGTATAGCAGCAGGGGATGTGGGTGTAACAATGGTATTGATGACCTCATCAGCCTCCCCTTCTTTATTCATATGGCAGAGCCTTTTGGAGCGAGGATAACGATGACTTCACAAGAACGGCCGACAGCTTCTCGTTACTTGCATTGTGTCCTTCTCAGCTCCTCGTTACTTGCATTGTGGCCTTCTCAGTTTCGTTACTCACATTCTGTCTTGACTCAGACATCTGCCTTCTTCTGTGATGTATGCGGCCAAGCTCAAGCTTGCTATTCTTATCTTCTTCTTCTTCCTCTTCTTTTTTGTGGATGATGCTCGCTTCTTGTAGAAATATTTGTGTTTTTTTGGTATGGGTCCACCCCGCCCATATTAATGATAATATTTTGTTAATATGCATATTCAATCAATATTCAGGGTATAGGTCCTCCGCACCCAAATAATTGATTGTGATATCAATTCAGGTATATGGACTTCTATTCAACAGGTTGTCCATGCCTAGCTATATCCATGTGATCTTCATTGTACAGATGGAAATCATATTTTCTATCAAATTCTTTTTTTATTTCTTCAATTTTTCATCTATTTCTTGTCTTAATTCTTTTAAGATTTCCTCTTTCAAATCTTTCTTTATTATTTTTGACATTTCTTCAAATCTTTTATCCAATTGTTGATCTATGTATTCACTATCTAGAGGGTCAATCCCCTTTTAAAGGCATTCTTGATATGTATGATATTTTGGGAGTTCTTCCTTCTTTATATTCTTTGAGCTTGATGCTTCTCCCTTTGTAGTAGTTGCTGAAGTGGGTATATTTTTATCTATGCCACTTCGCTTCTGTATATATTCTTTGGCATTTGGGTCAATATAATAATTCTCTCCTATCATGTCCCTTGCCCATTTCAAGGCATCATTCATATTATCATATCTTTTGAATGTAAGTTATTTGTTTCCTCGCTTTTCTACAAATTTCTCTATTTGCACTTCTTCCCATGACATATATATTCCTGGTTTCCTTCCATCAAACATAATATATAAAGGTTCTTCTTTCTGCACTTCAATTCTTGAAGACCTTGGAATAACTTTGTTCATCATATTAAAATATTCCATGAGACCATTGAGATTAGATAACATGTATCCTTTATCTTCTCTTTTCACTGTATTGATACCAAAAGTTGTCCAGTAGGCATCCTTGGGTTTCATCAATACAAATATGGCTCTTTGGTTTGAAATTTAAAGTATTGGTGGGAATATTTTCAATTTATTATCATCTCCAAATATTAAACATTCACTTCACCACTGAGTGTTCCTTTCCTCATTTCTGTGGAATTTGTGTATGAGAAAATATGTCAGGCAAACTATTATCTTTTCCCTTAATATGCTCAAATATTACTTTATATCCATTCCAGCCTATAGTATCTTCAAATAAGACCCATCTTCTTGTTGAGCTTTTCTTACTATTAATTTTATTGTAATATCGACATATGGCTTCACAGTCTGTCCTTACTGTGAATTCTTTGAATCCTAGATATAGCCTAAAGGCATTTATTGCATTTACTACTGCAAGGATTTCCCTATCAATGTTAATCACTGTCTTTAATTTACATATTTTTTCTTCTGCTTTTGGGGAATATTTATTAGGCTTTTTTTAGTATAGCTCCCCATCATACCTTTGATGCATCTGTTTCAATTATAAAGTAGTTGTCTTCTAAAGGTAGTTCTAGGGGTTTTAAATTCTTGACTTTTTCCTTAATGGCATTTACTAATTTTATATCTTCGGAATTGAAATATCTTTGACCATTTTTCCTTAGTTTGGCATATAAACGTCCGGCTGGCTTTCCTAAGTTATCTATATAATTTCTTGCATGGTTTACAATTCCTAAGAATTGCTGTAAAACCTTTTTATCACTCATATTGTCAGGAAATTCTAATGTTTTCTTTGCAATATGTTCTTGTAAATGTATTTTTCCTTCTCCTATTTCATGACCAAGGAAATTAATTTTTTCCTTGCAAATTTCCATCTTCTTTTTGGATAATATGAGCCCATTTTGTTCTACTTTTCAAACAAGATGGGCTATATGCTCTTTGTATGACTTTGAGAATACTAATAAATTATCTACATGTACCAATATAATTGCTTGATTCTCATTAAATATGTTTTGCATTTTCCTTTGAAATAATGCAGGAGCATTATTTAGACCCAATGAAATCACCAACCATTCATAATGGCCTTGTTGACAAGTAAATGTTGTCCATGGGATAGATTCTTCTGCCATTTTTACTTGCCAAAATCCCGCTTTCAGGTCAAACATAGAGAAATATTTACTTCCTTGAATTCTGTTAATCCATTCATGTTTATTAGGTATATTGAATGCATCTTCTATAGTATTATCATTAAGCCTTTTAAAATCAATTACCATTCTAGATTTATCTCTCACTTCTTCAGCATGATTTCTAACTATAAAAGCAGCTGACCGATGAGGGCTTCTGCTTTCTCTAACTTCTTTTAATTTAGCAACTCTTCAATATGCATTTTGAACTCTTCCAAATCTTTAGGAGTAGCTTCTATTGGTCCTGACTTAATTATATAATCTGGGTTTATGATATTAATTTTGCAAACTATAGAGTTCTAATCCCAATGTTTCATTGGTATTTCTCCAATAATTTGTATATTTTCTAGTCTTTGCACAAGCTTGTCTATACCTTTTTTGGATTTTATATCCCTATACCAATTTGGCGAGAATGATTGAAACCCTATACATTCCGTACATGTATTTTCTATATGATATTATTCTATGGTCTCAATAAGTTCTTCTTTGCAGAAATCAAGGTGGTCTGAATTTGTTTTATATTCATCATCAAAATCAGATATTTCTACATTTTGTAAAGCCTTTCTTTGTTTCCGTACTTTGGGTATGTATGGAACATTATCTTGATATGGAATAAATAAAACACCGTCTTCGTGTATCGATGTCTACTACACAACCTTCTTCTTGTAGACGTTGTTGGGCCTCCAAGTGCAGAGGTTTGTAGGACAGTAGCAAATTTCCCTCAAGTGGATGACCTAAGGTTTATCAATCCGTGGGAGGCGTAGGATGAAGATGGTCTCTTCAAACAACCCTGCAACCAAATAACAAAGAGTCTCTTGTGTCCCCAACACACCCAATACAATGGTAAATTGTATAGGTGCACTAGTTCGGCGAAGAGATGGTGATACAAGTGCAATATGGATGGTAGCTATAGGTTTTTGTAATCTGAAAATATAAAAACAACAAGGTAACTAATGATAAAAGTGAGCGAAAACGGTATTGCAATGCATTGAAACAAGGCCTAGGGTTCATACTTTCACTAGTGCAAGTTCTCTCAACAATAATAACATAATTGGATCATACAACTATCCCTCAACATGCAACAAAGAGTCACTCCAAAGTCACTAATAGCGGATAACAAACGAAGATATTATTGTAGGGTATGAAACCACCTCAAAGTTATTCTTTCTGATCGGTCTATTCAAGAGTCCGTAGTAAAATAACACGAAGCTATTCTTTCCATTCGATCTATCCTAGAGTTCGTACTAGAATAACACCTTAAGACACAAATCAACCAAAACCCTATTGTCACCTAGATACTCCAATGTAACCTCAAGTATCCGTGGGTATGATTATACGATATGCATCACACAATCTGAGATTCACCTATTCAACCAACACAAAGAACTTCAAAGAGTGCCCCAAAGTTTCTGCTGGAGAGTCAAGACGAAAACGTGTGCCAACCCCTATGCATAAGTTCATGAGGTCACGGAACTCGCAAGTTGATCACCGAAACATACATCAAGTGGTTCACGTGAATATCCCATTGTCACCACAGATAAGCACATGCAAGACACACATCAAGTGTTCTCAAATCCTTAAAGACTCAATCCGATAAGATAACTTCAAAGGGAAAACTCAATCCATTACAAGAGAGTAGAGGGGGAGAAACATCATAAGATCCAACTATAATAGCAAAGCTCGTGATACATCAAGATCGTGCCAAATCAAGAACACGAGACGAAGAGAGAGAGATCAAACACTTAGCTACTGGTACATACCCTCGGCCCAGAGGGTGAACTACTCCCTCCTCGTCATGGAGAGCACCGAGATGATGAAGATGGCCGCCAGAGAGGGATTCCCCCCTCCGGCAGGGTGCCAAAACGGTTCTAGATTGTTTTTCGGTGGCTACAGAGGCTTGCAGCGGCGGAACTCCCGATTTAGGTTATTTTCTGAAGGTTTCACTATTTATAGAAATTTTTGGCATCGAGAACAAGTCAGGGGGGTCCCCGAG
>NC_041392.1:379957559-379974398 GCF_002162155.2 Triticum dicoccoides | reverse complement strand
CCCCCACCCTCGTGGACGGCCCGGGACTCTTCTGGCCCAACTCTTTTACTCCGGGGGCTTCTTTTGATCCATAAAAAATCATCAAAAATTGGGACGTCAATTGGATTTGGTATTCCTTTTCTATAAAACTCAAAAATAAGGAAAAACAAAAACTGGCACTAGGCTCTAGGTTAATAGGTTAGTCCCAAAAATCATATAAAATATAATATAAATGCATATAAAACATCCTAGATGGATAATATAATAGCATGGAACAATAAAAAGTTATAGATACGTTGGAGACATATCAATCATCCCCAAGCTTAATTCCTGCTCGTCCTCGAGTAGTTAAATGACAAAAGCAGAATTTTTGATGTGGAATGTTACCTAACATAATTATCAATGTAATTTTCTTTATTGTGGCATGAATATTCAGATCCATAAGATTCAAGACAAAAGTTTAATATTGACATAAAAATAATAATACTTCAAGCATACTAACCAAGCAATTATGTCTTCTTGAAATAACATGGCCAAAGAAAACTATCCCTACAAAATCATATAGTCTGGCTATGCTCTATCTTCATCGCACAAAATATTTCAATCATGCACAACCCCGATGACAAGCCAAGCAATTGTTTCATACTTTTGATGTTCTCAAAAATTTTCAATCTTCATGCAATACATGAGCATGAGCCATGGACATAGCACTATAGGTGGAATAGAATGGTGGTTGTGGAGAAGACAAAAATGAGAAGGTAGTCTCACATCAACTAGGCGTATCAATGGGCTATGGAGATGCCCATCAATACATATCAATGTGAGTGAGTAGGGATTGCCATGCAACGGATGCACTAGAGCTATAAGTGTATGAAAGCTCAAAAGGAAACTAAGTGGGTGTGCATACAACTTGCTTGCTCACGAAGACCTAGGGAACTTTGATCAAGCCCATCATTTGAATATACAAGCCAAGTTCTATAATGAAAAATTCCCACTAGTATATGAAAGTGACAACATAGGAGACTCTCTATCATGCAGATCATGGTGCTACTTTGAAGCACAAGTGTGGTAAAAGGATAGTAGCATTGCCCCTTCTCTCTTTTTCTCTCATTTTTTGTTTTTGTTTTTTTGTTGTTTTTTAGGGCCTTCTCTTTTCTTTTTTTATGGCCTCTTTTTTCTTTTCCTTTTTTTGTCCGGAGACTCATCCCGACTTGTGGAGGAATCATAGTATCCATCATCCTTTCCTCACATGGGACAATGCTCTAATAATGATAATAATCACACTTTCATTTACTTACAACTCAAGAATTACAACTCGATACTTAGAACAAAATATGACTCTATGTGAATGCCTCCGACGGTGCAGGGATGTGCAATGAATCAAGAGTGACATGTATGAAATAATTATGAAAGGTGGTTTTGCCACAAATATGATGTCAACTACATGATCATGCAAAGCAATATGACAATGATGGAGCATGTCATAATAAACGGAACGGTGGAAAGTTGCATGGCAATATATCTCGGAATGGCTATGGAAATGCCATAATAGGTAGGTATGGTGGCTGTTTTGAGGAAGGTAAATGATTGGTTTATGGTACCGGCGGAAGTTGCGCGGTACTAGACAGGCTAGCAACGGTGGAAGGGTGAGAGTGCGTACAATCCATGGACTCAACATTAGTCATAAAGAACTCACATACTTATTGCAAAAATCTATTAGTTATCGAAACAAAGTACTACATGCATGCTCCTAGGGGGATAGATTGGTAGGAAAAGACCATCGCTCGTCCCGACCGCCACTCATAAGGAAGACAATCAAAAAATAAATTATGCTCCGACTTCATCACATAACGGTTCACCATACGTGCATGCTATAGGAATCACAAACTTTAACGCAAGTATCTCTCAAATTCACAACTACTCAACTAGCATGACTCTAATATCACCATCTTCATATCTCAAAATAATCATAAAGAATCAAACTTCTCATAGTATTCAATGCACTTTATATGAAAGATTTTATTATATCCCTCTTGCATGCCTATCATATTAGGACTAAATTCATAACCAAAGCAAACTACCATACTGTTTATAGACTCTCAAAATGTTATAAGTTTAGCATGAGAGTTCATCTATTTCTTCAAAATAAAACCACCATTGTGCTCTAAAAAGATATAAGTGAAGCACTAGAGCAAATGACAAACTACTCCAAAAGATATAAGTGAAGATCAACGAGTAGTCGAATAATTATGCAAGTATGTGAAGACTCTCTAACATTTAATAATTTTAGATCTTGGTATTTTATTCAAAAAACAAGCAAAAAAATAAAATAAAATGACGCTCCAAGCAAAACACATATCATGTGGTGAATAAAAATATAGCTCCAAGTAAATTTACCGATGAACAAAGATGAAAGAGGGGATGCCATCCGGGGCATCCCCAAGCTTAGGCTCTTGGTTGTCCTTGAATATTACCTTGGGGTGCCTTGGGAATCCCCAATCTTAGGCTCTTCCCACTCCTTATTCCATAGTCCATCGAATCTTTACCCAAAACATGAAAACTTCACAACACAAAACTTAACAGAAAACTCGTAAGCTCTGTTAGTATAAGAAAATAAATCACCAGTTAGGTACTGTTGTGAACTTATTCTAAGTTCATATTGGTGTAATATCTACTGTATTCCAACTTATCTATGGTTCATACCCTTCGATACTACTCATAGATTCATCAAAATAAGCAAACAACACATAGAAAACATAATCTGTCAAAAACAGAACAATCTGTAGAAATCTGGAGGTTTCGAATACTTATGTAACTCCAAAAATTATGAGAAATTAGGACGACCTAAATAATTTTTATATTGATCTACTGCAGTTGGAATTGGTATTTTATCGCTCTCTGGTAAAAAATGAAAATTATTCTCGTGAGCGCATACTTTCTGTTTTTATCAGCAAGATCAAAAAACAATCACCCAAGAAGATCCTAAAGGCTTTACTTGGCACAAACACTAATTAAAACATAAGAACACAATTGTAATAGAGGCTAGATGAATTATTTATTACTAAACAGGAGCATAAGCCAAAGAACAAAAATAAAATTGGGTTGCCTCCCAACAAGCGCTATCGTTTAACGCCCCTAGCAAGGCATGATGATTTCAATGATGCTCACGTAACAGATAGGAATTGAAACATAAAGAGAGCATCATGAAGAATATAACTAGCACATTTAAGCCTAACCCACTTCCTATGCATAGGGATTTTGTGATAAAACAACTTGTGGGAACAAGAATCAACTTGCATAGGAAAGTAAAGCAAGCATAACTTCAAGATTTTCAACACATAGAGAGGAAACTTGATATTATTGCAATATGTAAAAGCATATGTTCCTCTCTCATAGTAATTTTCAGTAGCATAATGAATGAATTCAACAATATAAACATCACATAAAGCATTATTTTCATGATCCCTAAGCATAGAAAATTTATTACTCTCCACATAAGCAAATCTATTCTCATCAATAGTAGTGGGAGCAAACTCAACGAAATAACTATCATGTGAGGCATAATCCAATTGAAAATTAAAATCATGATGACAAGTTTCATGGATATCATTATTCTTTATAACATACAAACCATCACAATAATCATCATAGATAGCAACTTTGTTCTCATAATCGACTGGAACCTCTTCCGAAATAGTGGATTCATCACTAAATAAAGTAATGACCTCTCCAAATCCACTCTCATAATTATCACAATAAGATTCAACACCCTCCAAAATAGTGGGGTCATTAATTCCTAAAGTTGACACTCTTCCAAACCCACTTTCATCAATATAATCATCATAAATAGGAGGCATGCTATCATCATAATAAATTTACTCATCAAAACTTGGGGGACAAAATCAAACATAGCATCCCCAAGTTTGTGGCTTTGCATATCATTAGCATCATAGATATCCAAGGAATTCATACTAACAACATTGCAATCATGCTCATCATACAAATATTTAGTGCCAAACATTCTAATGCATTCTTCTTCTAACACTTAGGCACAATTATCGGAATACTTATTTTCATGAAAGACATTAAAAAGATGAAGCATATGAGGTATCCTCAATTCCAATTTTTTATAATTTTATTTTATAAACTAAACTAGTCATAAAACAAGAAACTAAAAGACTCGATTGCAAGATCTAAAGATATACCTTCAAGCACTCACCTCCCCGGCAACGGCACCAGAAAAGAGCTTGATGTCTACTACACAACCTTCTTCTTGTAGATGTTGTTGGGCATCCAACTGCAGAGGTTTGTAGGACAGTAGTAAATTTCCCTCAAGTGGATGACCTAAGGTTTATCAATCCGTGGGAGGCGTAGGATGAAGATGGTCTCTCTCAAACAACCCTGCAACCAAATAACAAAGACTCTCTTATGTTCCCAACACACCTAATACAATGGTAAATTGTATAGGTGCACTAGTTCGGCGAAGAGATGGTGATACAAGTGCAATATGGATGGTAGATATAGGTTTTTGTATTTTGAAAATATAAAAACAGCAAGGTAAATAATGATAAAATTGAGCGAAAACGGTATTGCAATGCGTTGAAACAAGGCCTAGGGTTCATACTTTCACTAGTGCAAATTCTCTCAACAATAATAACATAATTGGATCATATAACTATCCCTCAACATGCAACAAAGAGTCACTCCAAAGTCACTAATAGCGGAGAACAAATGAAGAATTATTGTAGGGTACGAAACCACCTCAAAGTTATTCTTTCTGATCGATCTATTCAAGAGTCCGTAGTAAAATAACACGAAGCTATTCTTTCCATTCGATCTATCCTAGAGTTCATACTAGAATAACATCTTAAGACACAAATCAACCAAAACCCTAATGTCACCTAGATACTCCAATGTCACCTCAAGTATCCGTGGGTATGATTATACAATATGCATCACACAATCTGAGATTTATCTATTCAACCAACACAAAGAACTTCAAAGAGTGCCCCAAAGTTTTTGTACCAGAGAGTCAAGACAAAAACATGTGCCAACCCCTATGCATAAGTTCATGAGGTCACAGAACTCGCAAGTTGATCACCAAAACATACATCAAGTGGGTCACGTGAATATCCCATTGTCACCACAGATAAACACATGCAAGACATACATCAAGTGTTCTCAAATCCTTAAGGACTCAATCCGATAAGATAACTTCAAAGGGAAAACTTAATCCATTACAAGAGAGTAGAGGGGGAGAAACACCATAAGATCCAACTATAATAGCAAAGTTCGCGATACATCAAGATCGTGCCAAATCAAGAACACGAGAGAGAGAGAGAGAGAGAGATCAAACACATAGCTACTGGTACATACCCTCAGCCCCGAGGGTGAACTACTCCCTCCTTGTCATAGAGAGCGTCGGGATGATGAAGATGCCCGCTGGAGAGGGATTCCCCCCTCCGAAAGGGTGTCGGAACGGGTTTAGATTGGTTTTCGGTGGCTACGGAGGCTTGCGGGGGCGGAACTCCCGATCTAGGTTATTTTCTGGAGGTTTTAGTATTTATAGGAATTTTTGGCATCAGGAACAAGTTAGGGGGGGGTCTCCGAGTCGTCCACGAGATAGGGCAGCGCGCCCCCCACCCTCATGGACAGCTCGGGACTCTTCTGGCCCAACTCTTTTACTCCGGGGGCTTCTTTTGGTCCATAAAAAATCATCAAAAATTGGCACGTCAATTGGACTCTGTTTGGTATTCCTTTTCTATAAAACTCAAAAACAAGGAAAAAAAACATAAACTGGCACTAGGCTCTAGGTTAATAGGTTAGTCCCAGAAATCATATAAAATATCATATAAATGCATATAAAACATCCTAGATGGATAACATAATAGCATGGAACAATCAAAAATTATAGATACGTTGGAGATGTATCATGTATAATCGTGGTTTGTAAAGATTGTTGTAAAAACCTTAACCCTATTACCATATCATCATTTATTACTAACAAATCTCTTATTGTAATTTCATCTATTATATACTTTGTCCCATTTATGTAAGCTTCAATATTATATGCCAATTGGTTATGGATTTTCTTTATTCCAGACATATCAATGCATATTTCGACTTTATTATCATCTATGGTTTCCACTATTTGTGGACATTTTACGAAATATTTATCATGGATGATATTCTTTGTGCAACCCGTATCTAATAGTGCCAATATTTTATAGGAAATATTTGGCCTTAGAACTATTCTAACTGATATCCTTATCCCTAGCATTCTTTGAATGGCAATCGAATGATATATTTATTTATGAAGCTAGTTATTACATCTTTTAATTGTATTATTTTGTCTCCTTTTTTATCTCTTACCGTAACCATTTGCTCTTTCATCTCCGTGCTTTTAGCAATAGTATTATCTCGCTCTTTACTATTCTCTAACTCATCTTTTAGTCTTTCTAACTCATCTTCTAATTTATTTATTCTATTTTCTAAGTTTCTAACCCTATTGGATAGTATTCTTTCTTCTGGTTCAAATTCTATTTCCTGTCTCCACTTCTGATTACTAGCTCTTAGACAGGAGGAACATGCTTGTTTTAAGCATAAGCTACATGTGAACCTATTATCTATGCTTGGATAAAATAAGCAGAAAGCACATTTTATATTATAATCTCCTTGTCCTTTAATCCAATCATGTTCACAATCTACTTGGTTCATCATTTCAACTTTTAAACCCGCTAATTCATCCATTAGGTCTATTTCATCTTCACTTGATTCAGATTCTGCAGTCTCATTTTCTACTTCATCTGTTTCTATGATTGAATATATTGACTCGTCATATTTTCTTTCATCATCACATACTAATATATTCTCATTAACACTATCTATAATTAATACTCTCTCTTGCTCTTCATATTTACTAGAGTATCGTTTCTGCTCTTTATTTGGGCAAGTTGTACCTAGGTGGTCAGGAGAGTTACATACAAAACACCTACATGTTTTATCATAAGATTTCTTAGGATTATATCTTCTTAAATTTCTTTTATGTAAGAATGGAGCTATATTATGAGACCTTCTGAAGAAATATCTTTTCTTTGTTCTAAAATTTCTATTACCGCTATTCCGTGGTCTATAATATTCATTTTTCCTATGCCTTTCTTCTCCATATGTTAGAGGTATTTGGACAATGTTATTGCAAAAGTATAATCTGATTTCTTCATAGATCTTTGAGCTTGAATACTTGTGCATACATTTCTCGGTTGTTTAAAAACAAATGTTATGACTTGGGATATATTTACCACATTTCCTCTGAATTCTTTTTTATAATCCTCAAATATTATGGATCATCGTGGATCAGGAAACTTGTTGAAATATCTTTCTACTACACCTACATTAAAACCTTGCTTAGTTGTAGTCGCATTATATAAATAATAGCGGGAAAATTCTTTATGCCTTTCCAGCTAGTTAATGTTAATTTTTCTATTTCTCTTAATCTTTCATTTTGTAATGAGGTATGTTCTAATTCCGGATCTTCTGCTATTAACATATTTAAAGTGATATTTGCAAAGTTATTGGGATTACTTCCTGCCCTTTTTAATTCTTCATATTTATTAGGGTATGACTCTACCCATTGTTCCTATAGAACTTTTACAGACTCTCCTAAAAAGGTTTCAAGATATGTTAGCATATCTTCAACCTTAGTACCTATACACACCGTGCAAGCCAATACGCACAACAACCCAAATGGCGGGGTTATGACCAAGAATATGCATTTTCATCTTATGCTTCCAACTAGCAAAATTATTACCATCAAAGTAAGGACCTCTATGGTTGTAATTTCCTCGCTAGACGCCATACTCTCCTAGGTTGTGAAACCAAGGCTATGATCACCAAATCTATGGAAATCAAGGCAAATGGAGACCAAAGCTCGAATACCACTTGTAGGATCGAAAGTAGGTCTAGAGGGGGGTGATTAGACTACTTGACCAAATAACAATCTAACCTCTTCCTAATTTTAGTTGTGGGCAGATTTTAGCAATTAGCACAAGTCAAGCAATCAACCTAAACATGCAAATCTAAGAGTGTAGCAGCGGAAAGTACAACATTGCATATGAAGGTAAAGGGAAGGGTTCGGAGAGTGCAAACACAATGATGACATGGAAATTTTTGGCATGGTTCTGATAGGTGGTGCTATCGTACATCCACGCTAATGGAGACTTCAACCCATGATGGTTTCACGAAGAAGCACCCTTGTCTATCCCACCATGGCCATCGCCCACGAAGGACTTGCCTCACAAGAGTAGATCTTCACGAAGTAGGTGATCTCCTTGCCCTTACAAACTTCTTGGTTCAACTCCACAATCTGGTCGGAGGCTCCCAAGTGACACCTAACCAATCTAGGAGACACCACTCTCAAAAAGGTAATAGATGTTGTGTTGATGATGAACTCCATGCTCTTGTGCTTCAAATGATAGTCTCCCCAACACTCAACTCTCTCACACGGATTTGGATATGGTGGAAAGATGATTTGAGTGGAAAGCTACTTGGGGAAGGCTAGAAATCAAGATTCTTGGGGTTGGATTGGAATATCTTGATCTCAACACATGAGTAGGTGGTTCTTTGTCAGAAAATGTAGGCTGGATGTGTAGGCACGTTCTGATGGCTCTCTCACATATGGAGAAGGGGGTGGAGGGGTATATATATCCTCCACACAAAATCCAACTGTTACACACATTTGACCCAACTCGGTCTAACCGAATAGAAGAAATCAGCGAGACCGATTTAGTTCAAAATGTGAACGTTAGCAAACTTTATGGGATCGACTCGAACAACTCAGTGGGACTGATGTGCTAGGGCTAGGGCGAAATCTCATCTCGGTGGCACCGATTACATGAACTTGGTGAGACCGATTTCAACAAAGAGCAAACAGAGAGTTGGTCAAGCAAACTTGGTGTGACCGATCGCTCATTTCGGTGACACCGAAATGTTATAAAAAGGGAAACAGAGAGTTTGCAGGGCCATCTTGGTGAGACCGAGATCCGTATCAGTATGAACGAGGTGTTAGGGTTTCTGGCTGTGGCTATGTCAAATGAACTCGGTGGCGCCGGATAGGAGATTTCGGTGGGGCCGAGTTTGACTTTGGGTTTTGGACATATTTGAAATGAGAAAGTGGTTGAGGGCTTTGGAGCAATACCACTAAGCATTTTGAGCAAGTAGACCATTAAGCAACACCTCATCCCCTTTTAATAGTATTGGCTTTCCTATGGACTCAATGTGATCTTGGATCACTAAAATATAAATGAGGTGTCTTGAGCTTTGCCAATACGTGTCCTTAGCATTTTGATGGGGTTCCACATCCTCTTGTCCATGCCACGCCATTGTTGAACTTGTCTGACATACACTAGATAAAAGCATTAGTCCAACAAAAGATATGTTGACATTAATTACCAAAATCACCCAGGGAGCACTTGTGCTTTCAATCTCCCCCTTTTGGTAATTGATGACAACATACATCAAGCTTTAGATTTAAGATATGCAAGGTAATAGGTAAAGCTTTGGAAAGACATGTAACACGCATAAGCTCCCCCTACATGTATGCAATCATGTGAAGTTAGAATATAAGAACATGTGAATGCATAAGCATGACAGATCAAACAATGAGTTACCTATATCTTGGCTATATGCATCAGAGCAATGATGTGGTTAAGAGGAGTGTACCTCCATGTTCATGTATCCTTCTTGCAAACAATATGTACATCAGCAAGAGATCATCATGCACATGAGTGTGATGCATATACTTACCTTGTGGTCTTAAGCTGGCTTTGGAAGGAGTGGACCTGAGAAAACAGGGTTAGATAACACAAGAACACTCTAAGTAAAGCACTTTCAGGAAACCACAAGAGTACCAAGACTGGATGACATGTAGTGGGTGAGTACTAAGTACTCCATTTAGATATTGACATGTCCCCAAAGATCTAAAGATATGCAATGAATTCCAATGATTTTCCTCCCCTGGACATGGACTCTTTCTCCCCCTGAATCTAATATTGGATAATGGGAGAAGGTAGGGCGAGAGAAAATCAGAGCAAGAAATGGTACAATCAACCAAAATCAGAGCAACAAGAATATCAGCAAGAGCTAATATCAAACATGTTGACATGTCTTTCCCCTCTTAAAATCATGTGACTTCTATCTCTCCTCTTTTGTCAACAAACATCTGTATAAGAGCTTAGATGAGCTCATATGATAAGCTTTAATGGTCTCTCTCTCCCCTTTGGACATCAATTTCCAAGAAGGGCACTTCTAGAGCATGAGTCAAATAGGTGTGGTCCTTGAGATTCACTACAAAATAGTGGGTAGTCTGAGATGCTGATAGAGGATAGAATCATTAAGTGGAGCTGAAGAAAATAGGCAATAAGAAATGGCAAAACATTTTCTCGGAGTTGAAATCAGTGACTCCGATTGTTTTCCTTTGGTGATGCCAAAATGACAGAGTCAGAGAAAGTCCAGATCGGTGAGACCGAATCAGTCCATGTCGGTTGGACCGATGAACTATCCACAAGGAGACCTTGTGGTTCGGCCGAGATGATGGGTTTGGATCAGAGGGACCGAGTTCATCTTAGAGTAAAGATTTTGTCAACTCAAATCTCTTGCCAAATTAATTCTCACAAAGATTTGCAAGGAATTAACAACAGGGTCACAGAAGAGAATCAGAAAAGAGATCTTGATGAAGTTTTTTTAGAAGGGGAAATAAAATAGCAAGAAATGTATGCAAGAACACAAAGTAAATGAGCAAATAAACACTGGAGAACTTCATCTAGAGGGGGGCGGTGTCGGTGTCAAAACCAGCCGATCTCGGGTAGGGGGTCCCGAATTGTGCGTCTGAGGATCAAAGGTAACAGGAGACAAGGGGAACATGATGTTTACCCAGGTTCGGGCCCTCTTAATGGAGGTAAAACCCTATGTCCCGCTTGATTGTATTTGATGAGTACAGGGGTTACAAGAGTTGATGTACCTCGAGATCGTAATGGCTAAACCCTAGATGTCTAGCCTGTATGAATTATGATGGCTTCTACGGACTAAACCCTCTGGTTTATATAAACACCAAAGGGGCCTAGGTTTGTACAGAGTCGGTTTACTGTAACGCCCCAAGACCAGAGCTTCAGATGCCTTCCATGATTTCTGAGACTCGTCGCGTGATTTGTTTCGTTCATTGCTTTCATTTTTGCATCATGTGCATTGCATCATGTCATCTTGCACCTCTTCTTAAAATTCAACCAATTAAATCGTATGGATCTTCGATCCATTTAAATCGAGGGAAGGGTGACTTCTCTTTATAACTTATCCTCCCAATATTAGGGACCTATTATAAAGTATTCCATGGATGTAGAATTACCGTTGACACACTTGCAAATAAATCCCAATGTCTTTGTTATCTCAACTCTTGGTCTCCGACTTGTCCTCATATTCTTTTATCGTTTTACACTACTAGGAAAAGGGCTATAAATAGGATTGATACTAATGGCGCACTAGGGAAGTAGTGCGCCACTACTATATACTAATGGCGCACCTGTTGGTGATGCGCCATTAGTGTGGAAGACACTAATGGCGCACCAGAAACAAGGTGCGCCACTAGTATTAATTTTTTTTTCCATTTTTCCATACATACTAATGGCGCATCAGGTCGACAATGCGCCATTACTAGTTCTAACTAGTAATGGCGCACCAGGCAGAGAGTGCGCCATTACTGTAATTTTTTTCTTATTCTTTTTTTTTTGCAAAACTACTAATGGCACACCGTTTCACAGTGCGCCATTACTAGTTTAAACTAGTAATGGCGCACTATTACACGGTGCGCCATTAGTATATATATTTATATTTTTTACTTTTTTGCAAAACTTCTAATGGCGCACCACCTGCAGGTGTGCCATTAGTAACCAGGGTTACTAATGGCGCATTTCCTTGTGGTGCGCCATTAGTAACCTGGGACCCCAACAAGATATTTTGGAAAGCCCCACACCTACCCACTCACTTTCCCCACTTCATTCCCTCCACCTCCTTCTCCAAGCTTTCGGCTGCCTCCTCCTCCTCCTCACCTCATTTCCACCATAGATTCATCAAAATTAAGTGGTGAAATTACCTTTTTTTGATAGGTAAGTAAGGGGAAAGCTATCTTCATGATGTAGATCTACTTTTTTTCTCCCTAGCTCGCTCCAACAACGTGCACATGCACTTTTTGTGGCCTAGCTAGATCTATGTATGTTTGTGGTGTTGCATGTGTTTGTGGTGTTGCATATATGTTTGTGTTTGAAGGTACCGGTATTTGAAATGCGATAGTTTCCAATATTTTGCCGGAATGTTTTGATTCATTTCCATTTCGGCGAGAATTTTGGCACTATGCATTCTTTTTGGTCCTATTTTTAGGGAAGGTCATGCCAAATTTTTTCTTGGTTCTAAAATATTGTTTTTCTCTACCCCGCAGGCGACCATGGTCCGCACGATGACTGAAGGCATCGTGAATAGGTTTTTGAGCTCCGCGAAGGCCGAGATGCTTCAAAAGAATGAGACGGAGATAAGATGTCCGTGTCGAAGTGCAAGCTGAAGAGCCTTATTGCGGACCCGGATTCCGGGCAGGTGCGGGACCACCTGCTCTTGCGTGGTTTCATGGATGGCTATCGGTTGCAAGGTGATGAAGATGACTATGAAGTCGTCCATGACCGGGGCCGGACAAGAATTGAGGAACGTAAACAAGACAAGTACCACCGCGGCGAGGGCGGGCGAGAAGACGAAGAATCTCCAGGACATGATCACGACGGTGATGCTGTACACAGTCATCATGTAGAAGATGTTGTACATGATTGAGGAAGATCAAGACGAAGGGCATGATCATGAAGATGAAGATGCCGGAGCAGACGATGATGGAGGCTAGGTGCAGGACCCTCATATTCAAGAGCTGCTTCTCAAGCAGACGGATAACGCAAGAGCTGCCGCCCGAGAGAAAGCCAAAATGGATCAACTGGAGATAGACGCGGTTACTCCATTATATGAAGGATGCAGGCCCGAGGATACCCGCCTGAAAGTAACGCTCATGGCTCTGGATATGAAGGTAAAACACAAAATGACCGACACATGCTTCGACGAGAACATTTCATTCTGGCACGAACGTCTTCCCAAGGGGAACAAGTGCCCGACCAGTTTCAAGGAGGCGAAGAAAATCGTGTGTCCTCTGGATTTACCGCACGTGAAATACCATGTGTGCATGAACAATTGTATCATTTATCGGGACAAGCACGCGGAGTCTACCATATGCCCGGTGTGCGGCGTCACTCGATACAAGAAGAGGAAGAAAGCTCCTCGAAAATCGGTGTGGTACTTTCCGATCACTCCTCGTCTGCAGCGGTATTTCGCGGACCCTAAGGTAGCAAAGCTCCTGCGTTGGCACGTGGATAGGGAGGAGAAGAAGCGGGAAGATGACGGAAATGATCCGGAGATAAATAAAAAAGACAAGATGCTGAGTCACCCTAAGGATGCAAGCCAGTGGCAAGCGTTGAACTTTGAATACCCAGAATTTGGGAAGGATCCAAGGAACATCGTGCTGGGCGCGAGCACCGATGGAGTCAATCTGTTTGGCAGCCAGAGACGCACACATAGCACCTGGCCTGTGTTTGTGTGGATGTACAACCTTCCCCCCTGGTTGTGCATGAAGAGGAAGTACATTCACATGAGTATGCTAATTGAAGGGCCGAAACAACCAGGGAACAACATCAATCTGTATCTGGGGCTGCTGAAGGAGGAGCTAGACATGCTGTGGAAAATGCCAGCCAATACATGGGACGCCGCAGAGAAAGAATATTTCCCTATGAGAGCCGCACTGCTCACGACGGTGCACGACTATCTCGGTTATGGATATCTCGCAGGGCAGGTAGTCCATGGATTTTCTGGATGCGTAAGGTGCATGGATGACACAACGTATCGCCAGCTAGATAGAGATCCCGGGTCTTCGAAAACCGTGTTCATGGGACATCGAAGGTGGCTCCGCGACGATGACCCGTGGAGGAAACACAAGGATCTGTTCGATGGTGAAACCGAACCCCGAAAACGCCCGTGTACGAGGAGCCGCGAGGAAATAGACGAGCTGTTGAAAAATTGGAAAGACTGCCCATTGCTGGGAAAGAAGCAAAAGGCGCCAGAGCCGGGAAAGAAGCGAAATGCGCCAGAGCCGCTGCTGAAGGTATGGAAAACGAGGTCTGTTTTCTGGGACTTGCCGTACTGGAGGATCCACCGTGTGCCTCACAGCCTTGATGTCATGCATATCACGAAGAACGTGTGCGAGAGTTTGCTTGGTACCCTGCTCAACATGCCAGAGAGGACCAAAGATGGGCCGAAAGCAAGGGCAGACTTGAAATCAATGGGCATCAGGCAGGAGCTTCACGCTAATGATGATGATGATGATGATGATGATGATGATAATGATGATGAGGCGAAGCAGGACACAGAAAGTCGTCGCAAAGGCAAAAAGGCCAAGAAGACTGGAAATGACTACCCTCCCACGTGCTTCACTCTAAGTCAGGAGGAGATCGAGCAGTTTTTCACCTGCCTCCTAGGAGTAAAACCTCCTTACGGTTACGCGGGGAAGATAAGCAGATACCTAGACCCAGCGAAGCAGAAGTTCAGCGGGATGAAGTCTCACGACTGTCACGTGCTGATGACGCAGATACTTCTAGTTGCAATCCGTGGGATCATGGACGCGCACATCCGTGAAATGCTATTTGGCCTATGCAACTTTTTCGACGTCATCTCTTGGAAGTCGATTGGCGTGAGGCAACTCAGAAGGCTACAGGAAGAGATCGTGGTGATACTATGTGAGCTTGAGATGTACTTCCCGCCCGCATTCTTCGATGTTATGGTGCATCTGCTGGTCCTTATCGTGGAGGATATCATCCAACTCGGGCCGATGTTCCTGCACAGCATGATGCCGTTCGAAAGGATGAATGGTGTCATCAAAGGATACGTTCGCAACATGTCACGTCCAGAGGGAAGTATAGCCAGGGGCTTTCTGACCAAAGAGTGCATCTCCTACTGCACGAATTATCTAGGCATCGAGAACCCCGTTGGTCTGCCCATCAACAGGCACCTCGGCAGGCTCGCTGGATGGGGTCATCGTGAGGGTCGCCGTGAAATGCATGTCGACTTTGAGGGTCGACTCGCCGACTTTGAAAGAGCAAACCTAGTCACGCTACAACACATAGACGTGGTCGATCCTTGGGTGGTAGAGCACAAAACCTTTATTGAGAAGACGTACAATGACCGAGGCCAACAGAGGACGGACGCAGATATACTCAAAGAGCACAACTCATGTTTCACGCGTTGGTTCAAGCAGAAGCTTCTGTCGTACCCTTTACATGAGGATTCTTCCGCGGAAGAACAACTCATATTCGCCTTGTCACAGGGCGCCGAGCACAACCTGATGACCTATGAGGCGTACGATATCAACGGCTACACATTCTACACCGAGGACAAGGACATGAAGAGCGATGGTTATCAGAACTCCGGGGTAACAATGGAATCCTACACCGGCAACGACAAGGACAGATACTACGGAAGGATCGAGGAGATCTGGGAGCTGAGCTACGCTGGAGAGAAGGTCCCGATGTTCCGTGTCAGATGGGCCAAGAGCGTCCTAAAAGAAGACCGGTATTTCACCGCCATGGTTATACCCGAAGCCAAATCCAAGACCGCGGGCGCAAACGTCACCGCGAAAAATGAGCCATGGGTACTGGCTTCCCAAGTGGACCAATGCTTCTTCATTACCGACCCGTCAAAGCCCAATCGTGTTGTCGTGAGGAGAGGCAAAAGGAAGATCATCGAAATGGATGGAGTAGCCAATGAGCAAGACTTCGACAAGTACGGCGACCCGAAGATCGAACATGACGACGACGATGAAGTAGCAGCACACACTACAAGAAGAAGCAGGACCACCCTACCTAAAGGACGTCCGTTCCACAGAAGAACTCCATTTGCCAAAAAGAAGGGCAAGAAGATTGTGAACAGATAGCTAGCTAAGATTGATTGTGTTTAAATCATAGTCTTCATTTCTCGATTGTATTTCATGGGCACTTTTTGATATCATGAATATTTTTAAATTTCATGGGCACTTTTTGAATTCATGAGGACACTTGATCTCGATCCCCCTCCATCTCGATCTCGATTCCCCCTCCATCTCGATCTCGATCCCACCCGCACCCTCCCCCGCTAGCTAGCTCCACCGCCGCCGCCGACCCACCGCAACCCTCCCCCGCTCCACCGCCGCCGACGAGCACCCGGCCCCCCGCACCCCTGGGGGGGTTATTACTGTTTTTATAAAAAAGTATTACTGTTATGATTTAAACAAGTTTGAACATATTTTAACACAAATAAATATCAAACAGGATTTAAAATGCATAAAAAAATATTGGGGAGCCTGGGAATCGAACCCAGGACCTCCTGGTGTGTGTGCTGCGTATTGACCAGTCGGGCTAGTGGGCAGGGTCTGTTGTACATAGGGTTAGGTTGTATATAACCTGACAAGTCGGGCTAGATTAAATTACTTATGGCGCACCCCTCGGTGGTGCGCCATTGCTATGGATGTACTTATGGCGCACCCCTGGGTGGTGCGCCATTGCTAAGCCTCCCCCACACTAAAATCCCCAATCTCCATTTCTCTCTAATCCCTCCCCTGCCTCGTCTCACCCGCGCCTGACCACCACCGCCCACCACTTCCCCCGTGCTCGTCGTCCCCGGCCGTGCTCGCTTCCCCCGCAGCACCCGACCACCTCCCTCACCGTCCCCCCTCTGCCCGCGCCCGCGCCCTCGCCGTCCCCC
>NC_041392.1:379882703-379957134 GCF_002162155.2 Triticum dicoccoides | reverse complement strand
ACCAGCGGCGCCCCCCTCCCTGGAGCAGGCGCTCCTGCCCAGCAACGCTGCCGCCCGGAGCTACGCCGGCGACCAGTCTGTAGGCAGGTAGCCACCACTCCTTCGTCCTTCCTCCCTCTTCCCTCACCCCCCTCCCTCCTTCCTCCTGCATCCTCAGTTCAATTTTTTGCTTGCTGCGTGATTTTTCCAGAGCTTGCTCAAGTTTACATGTGAAAGGATTGTGCTTGATAGGTGTTTGTGATAATGCCTCTAAGGGACGGGGGCATCGCGTCATTAGTCTTTGTATTAGAGTCTTTTTTTCCTAGCCGTGTTGTCACCAAAAAATGAAATAAATTCTCATGGTTCGAACCTTTGATACTTGGCTTCTCCAAATGAGAAATTTATGCATGTAATAATTGGTTTACCTTAGTTTGCAGAAATATGAAATTAAGCCTTACTTAGTAACAATGTTTCAAGAAGATCAATTTGGAAGCTCTGCTTCACAGGATGCCTTCAGACACTTGCACATATCTTTCTAACTCATGCATTATTTCATCAATTAGACACTTCAAAGTGATGGCTATTTCCTTTACCCTAGAGGAAAAACAAAATAATATCTTCTACTTTGCCTAGAGGAAATATAATTTCATGGACTACTTGTTATATCAATTTTTTAGCTAAGTTTTGTCTCCCTGCGAAAATTGGGCAAATTCCTTCTCAAAATCACATGTTTTAACTAGGAAGAACCTGAGACACTATGGCATCAACACTTGTAAGAAAAGAAATAGCAGGAGAATGAAGATTATATTAAAAAATGGTATTAGTAGTGGTAAACAAGCATATAATCCCTCCCAGGTAGTAACAATAACTTTATGTAGGAGAGTGAAAGAAGAAGCATAGGCGATCAGGTTCGATCACGGTTGGAGAAAAATTGAGGCGTTTGTTGGCTCCAAGACAGTGATACAGGTATATACATGTGCTCTGCTAACTTGATCATACAGAAGATTTTCATATAAGAGTTACGTTTCAAGTTGCTGAACCTTTTCATATAAGTTTGCTTCCAAGGAGTTGTTCTCTGTCTGGTCCAATTCTGAAGAAATAAAAAGTGAATAGTTTGTTTGTTCCCTGTGTGGTCACTCTATTTTTTGAGTACTGACATTAGTTATGTTTGTTAGCAGCAAGATATTTAAATGAAGCTTGTTCTTTTTCAACTGTTCAACTGATGCCATGAAACTGAATATAGTAGTTGAAAACCTTGTTTTTCTTCCTGATCGTGAAAATTTCATGGGTGCTGTAAAATGTGCAGGTGGTGAGTTGAGGGTCAGCATACAGCTTGTTTGGACTAACCAAGAGGACGAGGTATGTTGCTTGCCCAAGCTAAGTGGCACGTACGCGCCAAGTTTTCTGTTATATAATTACCTGTTAGTGCTTAGTTAAACTGCATGATACGGCCATAGCAGATGGATGGTACTAGGTGTTGTCTTGTTTCTTGCCAATGTATTCAAAGAGAAGATGTGCCACTGTAGATTTCTTTTCTTGAAGGCAGCTCACATAAGTTGAGCTACAAGTGAACAACTTGCTGCTATTAGATCTGGAATGGAAGCTCACATAAGTTGAGCTGATTTTTGTCCATATGAAAGCAGAGGACCATATGGTCTGTGGCCTTTTCATCCATATGAAAGTAGCGGCACATGGTGGTGCTAGTTTGCTGGGTTTTGTCTCCGACCATCGTGTCGTGATGAATTTGTAGGTACCCCGAGAGGCCCTTGAGTTTGCCGGAATGTCGATTAACTTCTGTTCCGGCAAATTCGGGTACTCCATATGTTCTATTTTCAGCAAAGGTCATGCTGAAATTTTCCGTGAATTTTCGCATGACTTTGCTAAAAATAGGACATATGGGGTACTTGTGATAATGCATGGGCCGGGGTATCTTAGTACTTAATTAAGTAGGATCAACTGCCCCTTTATTCTTCCTGCATTAAACCATAGGTGGCAATAGAGCCAAGTGATTAGGCCCAACTTAGAATTCTCCTTAGCATCGATAAACCCTAGATGATAAACCCAACATAGGTGGCAATAGAGCCAAGTGATTAGTGCCTAGTGATTAGGCCCAACCTAGGGTGCCTCGGCATCGATAAACCCTAAATGATGAAAACTTAACTTGGCTGCCCCGGATGCCTCGGTGTCGATGAGAACCTAAATGATGTACGCTTAGGCTTTTAGGGTGCCTCGGCATCGACAAACCCTAAATGATGAAATCTTAGGCTTTTAGGGTGCCTCGGTGTCGACAAACCCTAAATGATGAGACCATGATCTTGTTCCTTGACAATAACCAACTTTTTTACCAAACTTTTTTCCTATTTAGAGCGAAACATGGCCCACAACGATGAGGCCGGTGGTTCGGGCGGCAAGCAATTCTGGGAGTTGTCCCAGGAGATGGAGGAACAACCTCACCGCTATGAGGACGCCGCGGAAGACACCGATCCTGATTACACAACCCCTAGGGGCGTCGGGGATGACACCACTGATGGTGCCGCCGAGGATGCCACCACTGATGATGGCGGCGCACACATAGACAGCAGCCAACCAAAGAAGCAAGGGAAGGACCGGCGCCCGAATGCGCTCCGCACCCTGGAGGAGGAATTCACTCAAGTGGACTCCGACGGGAATCCAACGGAGCCCAAACATATAGTCAAGGGGTACTCGCTTCAGCTCGGGTGCATTCTCCGGAGCACCATCTTGATCAACACCGAGAACCTTAGGCATAAGGACCGAGGGAATTTGCGCAACCTCCTCTTCACGAAGCTGCACGAACGATAAAAGTTCCCCGCCGAATTTGAAAACACACGCCTCTCAGGGAATAAAGTGAACAGTGCCACCCTCACGAAGATGAGCACGGCCCTGTCTACTTGGAAAAGCGCGGTGAAGAGAATGATTGATAAAGGTGATAGTTATGAGAAGATCAAGGCGAAATATCCTTTGATGAGCGAAGATGAGTACAAGGAGTTCAAGATCAAGTGCGAGAGCAGTGCAACCTCCGAATCAAGTCAGTGGGGGAAAGAAATGCGGGAGTTGAACTTAGGGGAACACAAACTCGGTCCTCGCGGTTACAGAGTGGCGGAGCCTATATGGGACAAGGAGGACGCGGAGCGTGCCGAGCAAGGCCTACCGCCCCGCTTCGAGAAATACAGCGGTGACAAGCAGACCAAGAACTATGTCAGGACCCGGTACAAGGAGGACCCGATAACAAAGGAGCTTACCACGGATCCGAAGACCAGGGCGCTTGAGCTTCTTCTGGTAAGGAATACACCCCCGCGTAATTAGCTCCATATGGTTGCACTCTAATTAATCCCCAATATTTCTAAATGGTTCATGTTCCTTTCGCAGGACACTGAAAGCAGTAGCGCGGGGTCGTCTAAGAGCTCCCCTTTCGACACCCCTTTAAATAGGGCATTGAACGTAATGAAAAACAAGGATAAGCTCACTAAGCCGACATCAGCTGGTCGTGTGGCCGGCAAAGGCTTGTACACAAAATGGGGGTCATACTATACCGCTAGTGTGCGGAAGGAGAAAAAGACCAGCTCGGAAAGCCAGATGCGCGAGGTTGAAGAACTCAAGGCACAAGTGGCGCGGATTCCGGAGCTTGTCCAAGAGCAAGTGCAACAACAACTTGGAACGACGCTCAACGCCATGGTGCCTACGTTTATTCATGGGCTGACGATGTGGATTGCGGGCGGCCAACAGGGGCCTCCCCCGGTTCCCAGCTTCACGGCCAGCAACTCGCACAGCGCGCAGGCAGCGCCATTGGTTTCTCCGGCGGCGCCATTGGTGTCTCCGGCGGCGGCGCCATTGGTGTCTCCGGCGGAGGCGGTATTCGTGTCTCCGGCGCCGGCACGGGGATTGGAGCTTAATGCACCCGGGTGTACGCCGGCCGGCACCTCGCCAGCAAGCGCCCCCTCCGTCAGTTGCACGCCCGCCGTTGGCGGTGCCTCGACATTAGCCAAGCTCGACGGCATCATGGTAACCAAGCCTCTCGGCCGATGACTTCATCTCCTTGCCTTTGACTGGGCATCCCTAACGCCATGTACATGTTTTCACAGGGCACCGCCGACGTTCCTTGCACTCTTCTGCATTTCGTGGGCGCCGAGTTGGTCGATGTCGCCAAGGGCAGAATCATTCAACCGGGCAACCCCATGTTCCACAGTAATCCGATGCCACCCACAATGTATAGGGTTGAAGTGGTTCGGGTGCTGCCAGGCTGCGACGAGCTATTACCTCCAATTCGACCCGCTGGGGCCGACGAAGAAGATGAGATGACCCTCAGCACTTGCGTAAACTCGCCCCTGCTTTAGCCGAAGAGCCAGATTCGTTTGGGGGCGGGGGACACCACCCCACAGACAAGACCGCCAGTCGTGCCGGTGCCAAGCCATGGCAAGAACGCCGCAACGCTACCGGACCTGCCGGACATCCCTATGGCACAGGATCCGGACAGCCCTATGGCACAGGATCCGGACGGCGACGACAACGATGACGGTACATTTACCAAAGTTGATAAGTACTTTGCCGAACGTGGGTACGCTGATGAGTTCTGCGGGCCTCTTTCTCAAGAACCGAACCAAGACGACTGCGATCTAGCTGGTACGACAGAGAAATCCAATTGCAACAGGCGTGGTCTGGCATTCAGTTCTCAGGACACGCCTCCAGCTCCCGCCTTCACCGAGCCTCAGATAGCTGAGGTGCAAAATATTATCAGCCCCAACACGCTCAAGAAGGCGGTCTGTGAGCAGAACTCGGTCCCATTATAGGAGATCAAGAAGAAGGGACAGAAACGAAAGACTAACAAGGGCGCCGGTGCGAGCCAGTTGGCACCGAGTTTGATCCGTGCTTAGGACGGGCCACCTTCACCTAAGGATATCTCGAGGAGGGTGCATGTGGCGGGTAGGGTGATGCTACCGCCAAATATGCTAAATGCTGCAACCGGTGCTATGCGGAGTCTGCACGACAGTGTTCTTTCTTTGAAGAAGCGGCGTCTCAGAGAGAAGGATGTGGCATACCCGGTTTTCGTGGCCAAGGTGCCAGAGGGCAAGGGCTTTGTGGATGGCGGCATCGGGGGTACGATCGTCCTGCGGTTTGATGACATCTTTGCTATGTTTAACCTTCATCCACTGCACTACACCTTCGTTCGGCTGTTTTCGCTGAGTATGGAGATGTGGATCATTAGAGACAAGACCCCAGACATCGTGATAGTAGACCCCTTCTACATGCGTGCCAAGCACTTGAGCAGCGCTGGGGACCGCCAAGTTGCGAGTTCACACCTCGAAGGCGTCATTCTGGCAAACCCAGATAAGGATAACTTCCTTGTGGCTTACTTTCCCGAGTAAGTCATCCCTTAACCGCCCCGTAACATATGATTTCTTAGATTTCGATCGTTCTTTTTTTTTTCTAACATTCTGTGTTCTGTGCAGTGACACACATTGCACACTCATCCTCTTAAGCCCGAAATATTCCATGGCCACGTATTTATACCCGAACCGTAACTCCAAGATAGACTACACAAATGTCAAGAAAGTTCTTGATGATGTTCTCCCCGCCTACGCCAAATCTGGAGGCACCTTCACCAGGGCAGTTCGTAAGTATGGCAAGCACATGTTCTCACACAATACGAAGTTCTGCTGCGTCAAGCAGCCGCCTGGCGGTCAGAAGGATGCCTACTACGCCCTCCATCACATGCCGGCGATCGTAAGGGACCATCATCAACTTCTGCTACCAGATAATCTCAAAGATTGGGCCGCGAGCTTGTCGGCAGTCCAGGACGCGGACCTTAGACAAGAATTCTTTCGCATCCAGTCGGAGTTTGCGGACATCATCCATCAAGATGTCCTTCATACCTCGGGGCAGTTCTTCCTCAGGTATCAACCGTCCAACAGTGAGATAGATGAAATGCTACAAATGCAGGGTGACAACGACCGCGATTTCATGACCATCACGACAGACGACGGCTTCATCCACGTTCCTGTCCGATGAGTCGAGTCGAAAGTAGTGATGTGTAGTTCTGAAACATTGATTGGCTCATGTTGTAATTATACTTTAATGAATTCGTATGTCTCTTTGGTTTGGACAGTCGTTCAATTTAGATGTAATCGATGCTATTTATTATTAGGACCATGAATCGTGCTATTAATGTCTTGCTTTTATCTTCCGATCCTTTTGTTGCATACTTACATATTGCTTATGTATTGTCTGTTGTTTGGCTTGTGCATAGAGATGCCGTCGTATGTCGTGTACAAGGGTAAGGTTCCCGGAGTCTACGACGACTGGGAGGAGTGTCGAAGACAGTTTCACCGTTTCAGCGGTAATAGTTACAAAGGGTACACCACTAGGGCGGAGGCCGAATCTAGATACGCCCGCTATCTAGCGGGAGAGAGGAGGGAGCGTTGGAGGAACCGGATGAAGACCAGTTTGATCGCGATGATGCTCATCGTGATGACCACAGCTCTCTTCTATGTGATGGTAATTTAGATGATCGATATCGACTTGTAATGTGAAGACAAACTCGATACTCGTGGTCTTGAGACTTGTAATGTTTTATCTTTGTTCGGTCTTTCGAATTCGGAGACTAATATGATGAATTGTATTCGGAGACTAATCTTCTATTGTATTCGATGAATCTGATGTTGCTGTGTGCTGCTGTCTATATTCTGTCTAATAATATATTTTATATTCTATCTAATAATATATTTTGTAACCTGCGCAAAAATCAGAAAAGGAAAAAAACAAATATTCATACTAATGGCGCATCACCACCAGGTGCGCCATTAGTATGCCAAAGGATACTAATGGCGCATCAACAAAGAATGCGCCATTAGTATGACAAAGCCATGCTTACGTATGGCCCCCCAGGAGGCACACTAATGGCGCATGCTGTTACATACTAATGGCGCACTAGTTGGTGCGCCATTAGTATACCAGATACTAATGGCGCACCTGTGGTGCGCCATTAGTAAGATATACTAGTGGCGTGCTACTAATGGCGCACTGGTAATGCGCCATTAGTAGGCAAAACCAGTGCGCCATTAGTAGGCCTTTTCCTAGTAGTGTTATCGAGGCTCTTCCAAAATGTTCAACATTTTCGGAAACTTCAGATTCCTACTCCATGTTCAAACCATTTGAATTAATTTCAAAGGTAAACCTTGCAATCTTGCCCACTCCATTTTTCTTGGAACGAGCACATTTTTATGAGTTCGGGAAAGTAGCCCCTTGCACAAATCCTTTCCCTAACCCTCCTTTTCTTTTCTTCTCTCTAATTCTTTTCTCTTAAAAGAAATATGAGGGAGAGAGAGAGCACAACCTTGCAGCCCAGCCGGCCTCTTGGGCCTAACCAACCAGCGCCGGCCCACCTAACCCTTCTAACCCTAGGCCTCACCCTCGATCCCATATCGCTCCTGTGCTCATTCCCACCAGCGCCGCCAGGGAGGAACCCGATCCCCATCCCCGTGCGCTCGACCCCCTCCCTCCTCTCGATCACCCACGCCCGAACCCCCCATGTCCATCAGTCCGCCGCCTCCTGCTTGACCCTCCTCTCTCGCTCATCTCCCTCTCATCTTCTAGCAAACCTCCTCCCCGTGTGCCCCCGCTCCCTTCTCCTCCTCGTTGCTGGCTCCGCCCATGCTGGAGCACGCGAGCAGCAGCAGCCTGAGCTGCTCCATGCCTGCACCACGCCATGGCCCTCCCGAGGCCATCTGTAACGTCCCGAGATCGATGTGCTAGGTGTCCTCCAGTTATTTGTTGTTGTTGCCTTGTCATTGCTTGCGTGTCATGCATCTCATATCATGTCATCATGTGCATTTCATTTGCATACATGTTCGTCTCATGCATCCGAGCATTTTCCTCGTTGTCCGTTTTGCAATCCGGCGCTCCTATGTCACCCGGTGTCCCTTTCCACCTCTTTTCGTGTGCGGGTGTTAAACGTTTTCAGATTGGATCGAGAGTTGTCATGCGGCCTTGGTTTACTACCGGTAGACCGACTGTCAAGTTTCGTGCCATTTGGACCTCGTTTGATACTCCAACGGTTAACCGAGGGACCGAAAAGGCCTCGTGTGTGCTGCAGCCCAACACCCTCTCTAGCTGGCCCAAAACCCACCTAAACCCCCTCCACCATCTCGTTCGTTCGATCACGATCACGTGGCTGAAAACCGCACCTCATTTGGACACTCCTAGCTCCCTGTACCTATATATAGGTGCCTCCCCCTTCATTTTCGCGGACTAAAACCCTAGATCCATCTTCCCCGAGCCGCCGGACATGTCCGCCCGATGGCCGGACACGTCCGCCTCCTCCCGCGCCACTCAGGGACTGCCACATGTCGCGCCGCCGTTCCCCGCCGCCGCAGCCCGCGAGGCCCACGGCCGGCCTGCGCGAGCCGCGTCCGGGCCTGAGCCGCCAGATCCGCGCCGCCGCCTGGCCGTTCGTCCCCTTCCACGCCGGATCCGGCGATCGCCGGAGTGCTCCGCCACCGGAGCTTCGCTGCCGCGCCTCCCGCTCTTCTCGCTACGCCGCCGCCCCATCCCGCCTGGCGCCACCCGTCCACACCACGGCCTCGCCGTCCCTGCCGCGCAAGGCGCCCACCGGTGACGCCCGGCGCCGTTCCTCGCCGGCCGGAGCCGAGCTCCGCCACGGCTGGTCTGCTCCGCCTCACCGGTCGCGCACCGCCGCCCTTCCTCGGCCGGAATCGCCCCTCGCCGGCAACCCGCGCTCCGGCGCCACCGCGCCCTTCGCCGGACCTCGCCGGCGCATCCGCTCCCCACCGCCGTCTCGCCGGAGTTCAACCACCTCGCCGGCGTTCATCTCCGGGAGCCCGTCCCGGCCAGATCTGCCCCGGTGGATGAGATCCATCGGGAGATGAACCAAACGTCGCCATCCCGAATCGGATCCACCCCGTCCCGGATCTCCCCGTCCCAGGTTGACTTTTCCCGCGGGTTAAAATTTCACTAAGTCCCCCAGATTCTAGTATTTTTGGGCATTTTCATCGCATCATAACTCATCATCCGTGGCTCCGTTTTGAGCGTGTAGCATATCAAAATGTTCGCCTCGACGAGTACATCATTTCATCTAATTGTATCATTTTCATTTGAGCTAATATTGATGCCCGAAATGTTGTTGGAAGAGGGCTATGTGAGTATTTTGTTAGATCTGTTTCAGCAAATGACATTTTGTCATTTTTGCCATGATTAATGTGTGCAAGCTATGACCCTGAGCTCTACATGTGTTTTGTTATATGCCATGCCATATCTATAGGGGTGTATGCCATGTATTTTTGTGATATTTGTGGTGACTAGCACAAGCTTGCAAAGTAGCGTAATCGGTAATGCTGATTTCAGGGACTTGAATTTCACCAAGTCCTTGTCCTGATTTTGTTGTTATGCCATATGTTCATGTTGTTTCCTAGTGATCCGTGCCTCTTTTGAGGATGATCAGTAAGGATGTTTTGTTAACATTGTGGTGCTCTATCCATCCATGTCTTTGTTTGCAATTATGGAGCACCCTAGCTTGAGTCAATCGAGCTCTACTTTTGCTATAAAATGTTCCTGGCAGATCGTTGACATGTTTAGCAATTTTGCCGAGGTTGTTGCTATTGATCTGTGCATGCTATGATGTTGTTCTTGCCATATCTAGCTTCTATGCCATATCTTCTCGATGGGTGTATGCTTAGATTGTCATTCCGTGCTTTGTAGTGAGTGCATCGAGCTCATAAACATGCCTACTTGCTAATCTGTTTTGCATGCTCCAGTTTTTTTTCACTAAGTCTGAATCTGTTTATGTTTTTGCGATGTTCACATGCTTGCTTTTGTATTTTCTGATCCCTTTTGGCTCAAGGTCACTAAGACTTTTGTTAAGTGCTTCGAGTAGCTTCATGCCATGCCTTGCTTTTCCATGTTAAGTTCCTGTAGCATGTAGTTTTCATGCTCTAAAGATTGCTTCCTGATGATAAATTCCAGACTTGTGTTAATTTCACTACGTCTGAAACCTGTTATCGTTTGCCCTTTTGCCATGCTTGTTTGAACCTGTTAATGAGTGATTTAGCCGTAGCTCAGTGTTCATATTTTGTCAAGCTTCTTGAGTGGATCCCTGCCATATATTTTGTTGTTATGTTTGAGTGCTGAAGAATATTTATCTTGATGCATTTAGTTGGTCACTTGCTGATTATCGCAGTCCGGTGCCATATTTGTTTTGCTTGCCATTTCCAAACCGTGCATCCGATTCCGGTGATCTTTATATCGATTTCAACTGAAATCACCTCACCTTTCTAGTGGCACTCTTAGATTTCCAAGTTCAGGCCAGGTCCAATCATTCCTTTCCCAAATCATGCATATGCATTGCATACCGCATCCCGCATATCATACCATGTTCATGTGTTGGTTGTTTACTATGTTGTGTGATTCTTTCTGGTGTTGCTTCTTCGGGTTGGTTCCGGTAACGTCGCGTTTGTGAGGACCCATTCGACTACGTCCGTTTGTCTTCTTCATGGACTCGTTCTTCTTCCTTGCGGGATTTCAGGCAAGATGACCATACCCTCGAAATCACTTCTATCTTTGCTTGCTAGTTGCTCGCTCTTTTGCTATGCCTATGCTGCGATACCTACCACTTGCTTATCATGACTTCCATATTGTTGAACCAAGCCTCTAACCCACCTTGTCCTAGCAAACCGTTGTTTGGCTATGTTACCACTTGTTCAGCCCCTCTTATAGCGTTGTTAGTTGCAGGTGAAGATTGAAGTTTGTTCCTTGTTGGAACATGGAGATGTTGTTCCTTGTTGGAACATGTTTACTTGTTGGGATATCACAATATCTCTTATTTAATTAATGCATCTATATACTTGGTAATGGGTGGAAGGCTCGGCCTTATGCCTGGTGTTTTGTCCCACTCGTGCCGCCCTAGTTTCCGTCATATCGGTGTTATGTTCCCGGATTTTGCGTTCCTTACACGGTTGGGTTATAATGGGAACCGCTTGACAATTCGCTTTGAATAAAACTCCTCCAGCAAGGCCCAACCTTGGTTTTACCATTCACCAGCTAGCCTCTTTTTCCCTTGGGTTAGGCCAGCCCAAGGGTCATATTTATTTTAAACCCCCAGGCCAGTGCTTGTCTAAGTGTTGGTCCAACCCAGAGCATCGTGCGGGGCCGTCCCTTGGCAACTTGGGTTACGTTGGCTCCCGTACGCTTAGCTTATCTGGTGTGCCCTGAAAATGAGATATATGCAGCTCCTATCGGGATTGTCGGCACAGCGGGTGGTCTTGCTGGACTTGTTTTACCATTGTCGAGGATGTCTTGTAACCGGGATTCTGAGCCTGATCGGGTCTTCCCACTAGAAGGAATATCCTTCATTGCCCGTGAGAGCTTGTGATGGGCTAAGTTGGGACACCCCTGCAAGGATTTGAACTTTCGAAAGTCATGCCCGCGGTTATGGGCAGATGGGAATTTGTTAATGTCCGGTTGTAGAAAACCTGAAGTTGATCTTAATTAAAATACATCAACCGCGTGTGTAACCGTGATGGTCTCTTCTCGGCGGAGTCCGGGAAGGGAACACGGTGTTGGAGTAATGCTTGACGTAGGTTGTTCTAGGATCACTTCTTGATCATAGTTGTTCGACCGTGCTTTTGCCTTCTCTTCTCGCTCTCTTTTGCGAATAAGTTAGCCACCATATATGCTAGTCGCTTGCCGCAGCTCCACATCATACCTTTTACCTTACCCATAAGCTTAAATAGTCTTGATCGCGAGGGTGTGAGATTGCTGAGTCCCCGTGACTCACAGATACTTCCAAAACTAGCTTGCAGGTGCCGTTGAACCGCACAGGTGACGCAACTGAGCTCAGGAGGAGCTCGATGAAGATCTTGTCCTTTATGTTGTTTCGTTCTAGTTGATCAGTAGTGGAGCCCAGTCGGGACGATCGGGGATCTGTGTAGCATTTGGGGAAGTCTTCTTTTATTTTGGTTCTGTAGTTGGACCCTGATTGTATCTGGATGTTGTAATGCCTTATTCATGTATTGTGTGAAGTGGCGATTGTAAGCCAACTATGTATCTCTTTCCCTTATGTATTACATGGGTCGTGTGAAGATTACCTCACTTGCGACATTGCTTTCAATGCGGTTTTGACTCTAAGTCGTGCTTCGACACGTGGGAGATATACCCGCATCGAGGGCGTTACACCATCCTCGCACAACACCTTGTCGACCTCCTATGTCACGCTGCTGCCTTGGTCTGTCACCAAACAGAGACCAAACGCTCCTACTCCTCCTGGTCCGTCCTCCTTCGTGCGGAGCAACACCACCATGGGTCCTCGGCCCGAGCTGCTACTCACCACCGACCAACGCCGACCCAGGACAGGACCTTGCCAGGTCCACCCCGCTCCGGCCACGACACCAGCAAGACCACTGTTGCAACGTTGAGACCTCTGCCCCTGAGTACCTCAAGTTCGTCTACACGAAACTGCCAAGAACCTCTACGCACGGATACGCCAAGACCGTCCCGGATATCGCCAACTACCACGACAATATGAGTACAACTACCGTCGACATGCATTTCGCCAAGTACCTCTCGGATCTGACAAGTACCCCGATGATGTGTGTACAACTACCGTCGACCACCGAGGACCCCGTGGATGTCAAGTTCCTCGTCGTGACCCTGAACATCTACGGAAACTTGTGCGACTAAGAACGTTAATGACTACCATCGCCAAGATCGCTAGTACCACTACCATCGCCGAGGATCGATAGTACCATTACTTCCACTACGGCCGTCCCGAGAACGTCTACTTCCTCTACATTGCACCGAACCCGAACCGTCACGTTTGCACGCTTCAAAGGTATAATGCCGAGACGACCGCCCATGGTCCGAATGCATGTGTTGTATGAGATGCACCATATGTTTGCACCATGTCTGAATTGTCACTCGTTTCCATGCCACTAACCCGTGGGAACCCGGTAACCGGGAGCACCCCACCATCTCTTGCGTGTTCCACACATCCGCACACTTCTCTTTTGCATCGGTATCTCAATCGAGTCACCGATACCGATATGTTGCCGTGGCACCCTTTCATTCCGCCATGGTGACCAAATGCTTCATATCATGTTCATGTCAACCTTTTCATAAAATTGCATAAAACGTGCACATGTCATCCGCATCATGATAATAAAATTTAAAATGTTTAAAATTGTTGTTGCATTAAATTGCTAATGCTCATGAGGATTCACCGGAATTGTTGTTTTATGTTTCCGGCCTCATTTAAAATGCCTAACTGTGTATTTTACTCATGTTTCACCTCTTGCAATGTTTGACAACATTTAATATTGTTGGGTAGATAACTGAGAGTGAACTAAATGTTTGAATGTGGTGTTTCGTCAATATGCAACTCGTTGCATATTGAGCTCCACTTAATTTGTAGTATTGTTTGTGCACTTTTACATGCCATGCCTCATTAAACCGGACATGCATCATACTTGGTTGCACATCATGCCATGTTTATGTGATGGTTGTTTACTATGTCCTTTGCTCCTTTCCGGCGTTGCTTCTTCTTGTTAGTTCTGGTAACGTCGCATGTGTGAGGATCCATTCGATTACATCCATCTGTCTTCTTCATGGACTTATTCTTATTCCTTGAGGGATCTCAGGCAAGATGATTATACCCTCGAAATCACTTCTATCTTTGCTTGCTAGTTGTTCATTCTATCGCTATGTCGCGCTACCTACCACTTGTTTATCATGCCTCCCATATTGCCATGTCAAGCATGTAACCCACCTTTCATAGCAAACCGTTGTTTGGCTAAGTTACCGCTTTGCTCAGCCCATTTTATAGCGTTGTTAGTTGCAGGTGAAGCTGAAGTTTGTTCCATGTTTGTTGGGAATATAACTTTCAGGTTTGGCCCACCAAGGAGGGGCCGGGTCAACCCTAATGACGGGTCATTAAGAAAAGCCCAATAATATTCAAGGTGATAGTTTATTAAAAATTATAGAAGGTCTAAGACCAGAGGCGGCTTATGGCCCAATATTGTAACCGCCATATGTAAAGACAGACTTGTAAAGAAAGGCATATAAAAGAAGTCACCGAGCCGGAAGTGTTTTATGAGCCGGTCGGAACTCTATAGGCCGCCAGGCGTCAACCCGTGTATATAAGGGGACGACCTGGCGGCGGTTTAGGACAAGAATCAACAGATCGATAGCCAAGCTAGCGGATTCGCTCCTTGGTCATCGAAACCTGGCAATACAACATCAACTGGACTAGGCCTTACCTTCACCATAAGGGGCCGAACCAGTATAAAGCCTCTCGTGTCCTTTATCCCGATTAACCCCTTTAAACTTCATAGTTGTGATGGCCCTACGACTAAATCCTTTCGCTAGGACATCTACCGTGACAATTCCACGACAGTTGGCGCCCACCGTGGGGCCAGCGCACGGTGGATTTGAGTTCTTGAAGGGTAACTTTGAAGGGATCAAGGGATACGCTGTGGGCTGGATGACCAAGACTCATCGCGGCAAGCTCTACATCGACGACGAAGGCTGGGGCCCCGACGCCGGCTCAATCGAGTATGGTACCGGGTCCCCTTCGGCCGGATCGGTGAGCCGGGCCATGAGCCGGAGATCTGCACCGACCTCATGGAGACAGCTCAATGAGCGAGACCCGCCCGGGCTCAACCTGCTGTGAGGCGTGCCTTCGTGGGTTGCATCCATGGAGGGGAATTTTCTGAAGGATCGATGGATGGTGGTGAGACGGCTATTTGCTCTGATGATGATCATCCACGGCGAGACAAAATCTTTGTATCAACTACAAGATGGCGTGCTTGGGGGCTATTCCGATGGTAACAGTATTCCGAACCCCTTTGAGCCGCCAAATCGAGCCGGAATCTTCATGGCTGGCACTCAACCTGGTCAGAATTCAATGGCTTCGGCGGTAATAACCACCGGGTCGGCAGCGACCGGATCAGGAGACCCCGCGCGCCCACCGGCTCAGGTGTTAATGGACCTCATGGATAGGATGACGACACTTTTGTGGTTGAGCCGGCAGATAGGGATCAGCATGACGCAGAGGTAGCATGGCTACGCGGAGAGGTAGCACATGCCAAGGAAAATTTAGCAGCAGAAGATGTCAGGATGGCTGCGGAGCAGGCAACTTTGGATGCTCGTGCTCAGCAGCTTCAAGCAGAGACTTTCCGGCTCTCGGTGGATCTAAACACGTAAAACGAGGTCATGAGGAGAAGACACCAGAAAACTCAGTCATGTCTGCCTCTGACTTACGATCCTAGGAACCTTTTCCACACACCCGGGGCCGGTCCCAACAACCCGCCAGAGGCAAACCGGATCACAACACCCGGGACGGGGGCGCCTGTTCAGCCGAGGGCCATGGAACCACCCCGTGTGAATACTGCTCCACCTTGTTACACGCCAGTACCACCGGGTCACTTCTCTAACCCTTTGGAGAATTTAATTGCTACATCGCCTCGTCTGGCGGCTCTCCCAATGGAAGGTGACTCTCCGACGGCGATCGAAACATAAAGGGTCAGAAAACTTCTTCAGACAGCCCTGGCACAGCAGGATGGGTACTCTTATAGTCGAGACAGAATCCATTCAACCCCTCACCCAAGCCGGAGCCCGACGTATAGCAGGCATATGGACTCAGCGGCTATGTCAAACAATTCCCAACGCTGTAACCAACTGCGCAGGCATGACCCGGCGCTAGATGGAGCCCTTAACTTGGTGGATCGGGATAGGATCCGTCAGGAGGCTGAGCGGGCGGTTCAACTGGCAGCTGAGTAGGAGGCTCATCAGGCTTTTCCGGTTTATCCAGCAACCTCTATTGAGGCAGGAGTGGCCACAAGGACAAAAGGTGTCCCTTGCCTGGTGCCGGCTCTACGTAATGAGCGCTTGCCAAAAGATTTTAAGGGGCCTCGTAAAGTGCCTAATTACACGGCCGACTTGCAGCCCAGGGCATGGATTGAAAGTTATGAGATGGCGATGGAGCTATTGGAGGTCAGCGATTCAGCAATGGCTAAATATTTCACTATGATGTTGGATGGAACAGCTCACACTTGGTTGAAATGGTTGCCACCCAACTCCATCGGCCCATGGGCAGAGTTAAAAGCCCGGTTCATTCAGAACTTCAAGGACACATGTAAGCAACCTTTGTCAATCATGGACTTGACTAACTATAAGCAGGAGGAAGGTGAGTCCACGACCCATTGGGTGCGCCGGGTCAAGGAGCTAATACATTCATCTGATAAGATGGATGCCAGCTCTGCGGTCTTAATGTTGGAGAAAAATTGCCGTTTTGAACCTCTGAAGCAGAAGATGGGGCAGCTCAAGCGTGATTGTCATGACATGGGCCAGTTGATGGCGGCTCTGGTCAAATATGTTGATTCGGATAGTACCAAGGATCCCGCGTCTGATGAAGAGAAGGCAAGGAAGGGAATAAAGAACAACAATGGCAAGGGTCACCAGCATAACCCGGTTTGTCAAGGAGGTAATAAACGTAAGGCTGACGAGTTTGTGGATAACGCCAGTACACAGGGCAACAACCAACGGCGCAAGGGGAGGCCACCTCCTCGGTCAGGCGGGTCAGGTCCCACCCTTGAGCAACTACAGAATGAACCCTGTCCGAGACACGTCACCCGGGAAAAGCCAGCTACCCATTTGTGGAAGGACTGTATGATCATGAAGGCGTTTAAGAATTCCAACATGTTCGGTGGTAACCACGGAACTGGCAGCGTTTTAGGCGGTGGCGGCTTTCATGGCCCGGGCGCTGGCTCAGGCGGAGGCGGTTTTCACGGCCAAGGCCATCTGGGTAACCAAGGTGGTTATAATCGGCAATCCGGCCAAAGTAATCAACAACAAAAGCAACAGTAGTCCGGGTATCAGAGTAACCCAAAATAGCTGAGCAGTGGGTAGTACCACGTATTTACCACTAGTTTGTGCAAGAGGGACCAGAAACTTCATAAGAGGGCTGTAAACGCTGTTGAGCCGGCGGTTCCATGTTATTTGAGATGGTCAGAACAGCCTATTGTGTGGAGTAGGGAGGATCACCCTCCCCGGGTGTATAATCCGGGTGTGACGCCCCCGATTCAATCATACACTAATCATAGACGCAAACGTGTATGATCAAGATCAGGGACTCACGGGAAGATATCACAACACAACTCTACAAATAAAATAAGTCATACAAGCATCATATTACAAGCCAGGGGGCTCGAAGGCTTGAATACAAGAGCTCGATCATAGACGAGTCAGCGGAAGCAACAAAATCTGAGTACAGACAAAAGTTAAACAAGTTTGCCTTGAGAAGGCTATCACAAACTGGGATACAGATCGAAAGAGGCGCAGGCCTCATGCCTGGGATCCTCCTAACCTACTCGTGGTCGTCGTCAGTGGGCTGCACGTAGTAGTAGGCACCTCCCGAGTAGTAGTAGTCGTTGTCGACGGTGGCGTCTGGCTCCTGGGCTCCAACGTCTGGTCGCAATAATCGAGTATAGAAAGGGGGAAAAGGGGGAGCAAAGCAACCGTGAGAACTCATCCAAAGTACTCGCAAGCAAGGAGCTACACTACATATGTATGCATTGGTATAAAATGGAATAAGGGTATCATATGTGGACTGAACTACAGAATGCGGGAATAAGAGGGGGATAGCTAGTCCTTTCGAAGACTACGCTTCTGGTAACCTCCATCTTGCAGCAGGAGAAGAGAGTAGATGGTAAGTTCACCAAGTAGCATCGCATAGCATAATCCTAACCGATGATCCTCCCCTCGTCGCCCTGTGAGAGAGCGATCACCGGTTGTATCTAGCACTTGGAAGGGTGTGTTTTATTAAGTATCATGTTCTAGTTGTCATAAGGTCAAGGTACAACTCCAAGTCGTCCTATTACCGAAGATCACGGCTATTCGAATAGATTAACTTCCCTGCAGGGGTGCACCACATTTCCCAACACGCTCGATCCCCTTTGTCCGTACACACTTTTCTGGGTCATGCCCGGCCTTGGAAGATCAACACATCGCAGCCCTACCTAGGCACAACAGAGAGGTCAGCACGCCGGTCTAAATCCTATGGCGTAGGGGTCTGGGCCCATCGCCCATTGCACACCTGCACGTTGCGTACGCGGCCCGTGAGCAGACCTAGCCTCTCTTATATAAGAGTAGGTGTTCCAGTCCAACCCGATGCACGTCGCTCAGTCGCTGACGTCACGAAGGCTTCGGCTGATACCATGACGTCGAGTGCCCATAACTGTCCTCGCGTAGATGGTTAGTGCATATAGGCCAGTAGCCAGACTCAGATCAAATACCAAGATCTCGTTAAACGTGTTATTTTGAAATAACCGCGAACGCTGACCAGGGCCAGGCCCACCTCTCTCCTAGGTGGTCTCAACATGCCCTGTCGCTCCGCCACAAAGATCCACTCGCGGGTACTCCTACGAGCTGACCCGTATTTTAGTCACCACAAGTATCATGTATAAAGTATAGAGTATATACCCGTGATCACCTCCCGAGTGATCAAGGCCCGATAGTATAGCATGGCAGACGGACAAGAATGTAGGGCCACTGATGATAAACTAGCACCCTATACTAAGCATTTAGGATTACAGGTAACGTATCAACAGTTGTAGCAACAATGACAGGCTATGCATCAGAATAGGATTAACGGAAAGCAGTAGCAGGCTACACTACTCTAATGCAAGCAGTATAGAGAAGAGTAGGCGATATCTAGTGATCAGGGGGGGCTTGCCTGGTTGCTCTGGCAAGAAAGAGGGGTCGTCAACACTGTAGTCGTACTGGGTAGCAGCGATGTCGGTCTCGATGTCTAGCGAGAGAAGAGGGGGAAGAAACAATAAATATAATGCAAACAAATGCATGACGATGCATGACATGACAAAGTGTGATGCTAGGTGTGCCCTAACGCGGTACGAGGTGGTATCGGTGAAGGGGGAAAACATCCGAGAAAGTATTACCGGTGTTTTGCGTTTTCGAACAAATGAACCAGAGGGGGAAAGTTGCATGTTTGTTATGCTAGGGGTGCGTGGCGGACGAACGGGTTGCGTATCCGGATTCGCCTCGTCGTTTTGAGCAACTTTCATGTTGAAAATAATTTAATCCAAGTTACGGATTAAAAGATATGATTTTCTAAATATTTTATTAATTTCTGGAATTTAATTAATTATTTAATTTAATTCGAAATTGGATTTATGACATCAGCATGACATCATGCTAACATCAGCAGTCAACAGGGGTTGACTGGGTTAAACTGACGCGTGGGTCCAGTGGGACCCACCTATCATACTCTATTTGGTTAATTAGGGTTTAGTTAATTGATTAGGTTAATCTAATCAGGATTAATTAGTTTAATTAACTGTTTAGTTTAATTAATCAAGATTAATTAAGTTAATTATTCATTTTTAAACCCTTTTTTTTAAACGTTCTGGGCATGGGGGACCACTGTCATAGGCCCCAGGGGGGGCTTGTGGGCAACGGGTTTGCGGGCGCAGGGGCGCCGCGGGTTACAGGCGCAGGCACCCATCGGGGCGGACCCGAGGCGATGGGGCGGGCACGTGTGTGCGCCGGAGCGCCGGCGCCGGCGTGTGGTCGCAGCGCGGCTCGCCAGCCGGGCGCGGCAGGTGGAGTCGACTCAGGGCAGCGGCGCGCGTGCGCTAGGGTAGCGATGGTGTGGCTGGACGAAGGCGAGGCGGGTGAGGGGAGCAGGGACGCGGCCAGGGGTGGCGCAGAGCAGTGGGTGGGCGGCGGAGGAGGAGCCGCAGCTCCTGCTGCGTGGTGGGGTGGGACGGGGCGGTGGGCATGGGCGCGTGGAGGTGGGGGGAAGCCGCGTGGCCCAAGTCGGCGGCGAAGAGAGCGCGCACGGGGCGCGGCCCGGCACTGCGAGGCGAGGGGCAGTGGGGAGCGGCGCGAGCAAAGCAGAGGCGAGGTCGCGCGCGAGCTCGGGCATGCGCGGGCGAGGCAGTTGGGGCGTGGCCTGGACGCGCGAGGGGCGGCAGGGTGCGTGAGCCGTGTGCCCGCATGGGGCGCGGCGACGAGCGGGGGCTAGGGACGATGAACGCGAGCAGACGCGGCGGCGGGCGCGAGCGATAGGAGGCAAGACCACAGCGGGGCGCGGATGACGCGGTCGACGGAGAGCGGGGACAGGGAGAGAGAGGAGGGCGGCGCTCACTGGGGCCGTAGGGTTCGGGCAGCGTGCGCGGGGTGGTCCGGCGAGGAGGAGACGAGGAGGAGGACAGTGAGGTGGCGGGTGATCCGAGCGGCAACGATGGTCGGCGACGGCGGGGCCTCCAGGCGGCGGTGGTGGCACACGATGATGATGAGCGGCTGCGGCTGGGTGATGAGTGGAAGACGGAGAGGATAGGAGGACGGGGTGTCCGGTGGGTGGCGCTGGTGAACGGCGAGACGGCGGGGACGAGCCGGGGCATCGGCGTCGGGTGCCCCATTCCCGATCCAGATTCGGGGGATGCAGAGGGGGAGTGGGATCGTGGGGGTGGGAGAAGTGGGGGAGTGGGTTAGGTCACGCAGCGGGGTGAGGGGGGGTATAGCCCAATGGGTGGGCCGACCAGCTGGTTGCCCAGTTGGGCCAAACGGCCCAGGGGGAGGGAGTTTGCCTTTTGTTTTTATTTTTTTATTTTTTTGTTTACAGTTTTACCTTTTCTTTTTATTTAATTCACTTTTCTATTTTATTAAATTTTAGATTTTATAGAATACAAAAGTTGTGCCTAAAAGAACATTAATAATTATGCCACTACCACAGTTAGCTTGGTACCTAAAACAAAAATAGTTTGTGATGGCTTAATATTTTAAAAGCTTTTAAATAATTGGTTTTGTTACTGTTTTGTTCACATTAGAGTTTTAAACACTTTACAAAAGTGGGGTTTCACCACCATGATTAACTATGCTTTATTTGGCACAAACTGAACATTTTAGTTTTAATGTTTGAAAACTTTGATGTTTGCCTTTAAGTCAAATTTTGAAAATCGGTTTTGAACTAACACGAGATCAACAACAGTAACTATGGTGATGTGGCATCGTTAACAGGGAATTGTTGTAGCTTAATTATCCGGGCGTCACAATTCTCCTCCACTACAAGAAATCTCGTCCCGAGATTTAAGAGGTTGTGTAGGGGGGAAAGTTCTGGTTACGAAATTCTAACGAGTCTTCTTGGCCTTGGTTTCTCTTCTCGAAGAAGTTAATCCCTTTCATTGATGTCTTCATTTCTCTACTTCAGGTCATCTTGACGAAGTCGCATCCTTTCTTTGGGGTTTGTCTCGTACTTACGAATAGGTAAGGGGCAGCTCGACAATGATAGAATGCTATAAGGGTTAACCATTGGGGGTTACCCCCGAATAAACATAGGGGTATCTCTCGAGTTGGTCAAATGAAACACATCGAGAGCCAATCAAGAGGGTATAGTAAAAAGTATCAAGCGGATAGGTAATCGTTCGATGCCCAAATTAGAAGATGAACCGGTTTCAGGGTACGAGAATATGTATTGCATCTGATACCAGAATAGATCACAAGGAAGGTGACCCGTCAATTACATACGTGGCCAGGCTCAGGGAATAACTTTGGCAATAGGGTGTACAGGAGAGTCAGGTTTCAATCATGTGGAGCTGTGGGTTATGGGCCCACCATGTGGGTTAAAAGTAGGAAGGGCGCTTTCATCATGCACGATCATGATAGCAAGGCATGTCAGAGAATAACCTATCAGTTATGTCGGTAGCAACATTGGTACGAAGGGCGAGGGACGAAGAGAACCATCTTCCTGCTCGTTAAACGAGGCTGACCAATAGGCAAAGTTCTCGTCCATCGGTGGTTACCGGAATGTCATCAACAATAATAACAGGTTCTTACTAACAGATTGGTACCCCAAGGTGCTTACAAAAGTAGTGACTTATTACTGCTTAGATCATATAAATCCTAGAAGGGGTTTAAACAAACCAATGGAAAGGGAAAAGTTTCTATCAGATTAAATAGAACAATGGAAAGGTAAATGTGTTTAAACACATGTTTCAGGGGTATGTCCTTCCCAAGGGCAAGCAAAGCATGATATCCATGACGGGATATAACGTAGAAAACTCTTTAGGTAAGGGAAGAGAAATTTTATGACATTACCCATACAGGGTGTTTGGATAATTGACCGGGAAACATTTAGCATTGGGCTACAAATGTCCTTGATGAAAATCAGAGTACCATAGACATGCTTCGAGATAGCATTGACATGGCCATCAAGTAAGGGTCGGAATTTGGATGCACAAAGGATCCATCAGGAACAACTTACAGAATAAGTCTTACGATTTCCTCATGGAAGAATGGATAACCTTGCTGAAAAGGAAACTATAACAATAGTCCTCCAATCAGGTGTGCTAGGCATGACCTCACCTTATCGGGTCATATAAGACCAATGCTATAACTCTTGGATATATGTTCCAACCATCATATCTGACCAAGATTCAGATTTGATTAGTGTTAGGATAACTCGGATTCAGGATGTCTGAGAAGAAAGGTGCAACACAAATTGTCGAGATGACATTGTAAGGTTCTCAAGGAAATGAACTATGGAAACGAGTTCCAAAGCAAGAGTTCATCATTAAAACAGGGAGAGGGTGAGGAGATGGCTGATGGACTCAGTGACAATCCATCGAGATTCTCAAAAGATGGATCACCCCAATTATGTGAACAAGGAGATAACATTTGTCAATTCAAAATGGTATAATGATGTATGCTCGAGGAAAACATACACAATTTAAACATTGGTTCAAAGGTGCACCCGAAATATGGGCTTAGGTAGCAGAATCAATGTTAGAATGGTGATTCAATAATCAATGGCCTAAGGATGTAATGTTGACCATCAACTCCAAAGCAATAGGGTTGATAGAAGGACAGAACCCAAACAACACCGTTCACCTGTTGGTATCCCGGTTATAAACAACACAAGAAAGAATGGTGATGGTGAGAAGTATCACAATACCAGGAATTCTCAAGAGGTGGAGCAATTCTCACAACATCCTTGGTATAAAAGGTGGTAATATTCCTAGGTAAGGAAGAACAACTGCTGGTTAGCAAGGATTCCAAGGTATAACACAAAACACGAACAAGTTTGTGTTGAACAGAAGGCAATAAAGTGGTCGATGATAACACAAATCATCGAGGGCAAGGATGGTATTTCTCACCATGAATTTGATTGGTATCCTGGAAGGAGTTAAAATGTTGATGATGATCACAACAAATTTTGTCGAGAGGCTCCATGAGGATGCAATCTCTCGGCGATGACATCAAGCCAAGGGAATGGTGAAGAAAAAGGTTATTATAACCATAGATAAGATGCCATCTCAGAATTTAGAGTTGTCTCTCAAGACAAACAATATGATGGTGAAAGTTCGATGTAAGCTTAGAGTACTGTCGGGATTCTGTCCCGAGGATGAAGGACATAGGTAGAATGGTCAAGCAGTCAGCCTGCCGATGATGATGTGGTCAATCAGCTGGGAATGACACAATCGAGTACAAACTCGTATGCATTGAAGATTACTAAAAGTTGTTGAATCACAGTGCGGACTCGATTCAGTTATCGATGTCTTTGAGTGTTAAATTACTTAGAGCCCATGAAAAATTGGAATCAATGAGAATGTAGCACTTGATGAAGAACTCATAAGAAGTTATGCAGTTCCGTGATAATCTTGAGATACCACGGGGTAATACTTGACGACAAATCAAAGTAGAGGTTGGTCTGGGTATTACTCCGCAGAAGACAAGTGCTTAAACTTGCACGAGAAATGGTACTTAAAGGAGAACATGGTCGGAACCACGATTGCAAAAGGCCAGATCCCAGATATAAGATGAACTTATACCAAAGGAATAATTAATTAAGAGAAGCTTTAATGATAAGATCTACATCGTGTCCATGGGCATGAACGTAAGGTTCAAGGTCGACTCCCACTTCTTCAATGCATAACCTTTCATTCATTGCTCTAGTTAAAAATGATTTCAGTGTCAAAACCTACCTGGTGAATTACCAGAGGAGTATGAACCGTGAAAACTTTCGGGTTCACACAGATTAAGAAAGGCATAGGTTCAACCCGTCAGGGTATCATGGAATCATATACCATAAGCTTCAATCGTAAATACCACCAGCTCGAAAACAGAGCATGGTTGAGAAAAACAGAGGATACAATTCACCAAAAGCATTATGTATCCAAGGAAAGGCTCACAAGGTTATTGAATAAGGAGGACACTATCAAATAATAATCCAATAAAGGATCTGACGGTCCATAGTGGAGTTGATGTGAGCATCGGCACACAATTAGTTGAAGAAAGGATGCAAGGGCATCAGATTATAGAACACCTGAATGATTCGATTCTTAGTTATCAAAGAAATTATTATTCCCAAATAGAAGGATCAGAAGCAGACGCTCTGATCAAGGGTGGATAAGTTCAATAGACCTAAGGGTACAATTGACGGCAACGGATTGGTCGAGAACAAGCTCATGTTCGAAAATGACGTCTGAGTCAGAGAGATAATTTAGAAGGATCAATTGATAATTGCGTGCATTCGCATTCATGTTGAATCAATAGGATCAAAATTTACGGTGTCTAAGGATACTAACGAATATTGTCAGACTTGTTCTTGTTAGTTTGAGTGTTCCTCTTTATCTCCTTTTGTGTTTCCCCCGTTTTCCCCTTTGTGTTCTTCGTGTTCTTCGCGGGATTCCGCTCCTTTCGTGAAAGATCGGGTGATTAGGGTTCTACCCTACATCATCTTGGTATCAGAGCCACGTTGATCACGATTTCGGAGCCTCCCCGTTGTGTTTTCTAGCCTAATTTTGTTGATTTCATCCGCAATTCAAAAATCCCCACCAAAAATAGCCCCCAATTTGTTTTTATGATTTGTTGGTTTTGATGATGTTTTGTTGATTTTGATCCATGGATTCGTTGTGTCTTGAGTAGATATATATTTCCCCCAAGTTTCCCCACTTTTCATCCACGAAATCCATCAAAATTTTCCTTTGGAATCATCCAGTTTCGTCCCCAACTCAAAAATTTCCGCCCCAAACGAGATCTGGATTCGTCGGGCCGGACATCCGGGCCCCAAGCCGGACATCCGACTCCTGGAGCGCCGAATCTGCACGGTTCTGGACACTGACCCCCGGATATCCGGCCCCCACCCCTGGATGTCTGGCCCCTGACATCTCAGCCATCCCCATTTCACCGTTTTGTCCATAACTAATTCATTCGGAGTCCGATTTTCGCTTTCTTTAGCTCGTTGAAAAGCTATTGACATCCCCCTTCCAACAATAATACTACCATAACCATTTGAATCCATCAATTTTTTGGAACTTTGGCATCTTTGCCTAGGGCTTCCACCACAACCTTCGCATAACCACCACCGACTTCCACAACCTAACCAATTTTGTTCCTTATAGAATTTTGTGGTTGCTTGAGTAGTGATTAAAGTCTCCTAAGGTGTTTAGGCTACTTAGGGACGATTGCTTCTTCATCAACCACCACCACCATAACTTTCGCATAGTTTTGCCCACCATACACTTCCACCACCCCAACTTAATCCAATTTTGTTAGTGTTGTGAGTTGTGTCTCCTAAGGTGTTTCGGCTACTTAGGGACCGTGCTTCCAACTCCGACACCGTGTATAGCCAACCTTACCCTCCATTTCTGCATTGCGTACTCCACAACCCATCATAGCCATTCCGCAATTCCATTAAGCTTCCACAAAACCACCACCGCATTCCCACTACCACCATTTGACATTTGAGATTTTGAGTTTGCTGTTTTTTCGTTTCCTAAGGTGTTTCGACTACCTAGGGACGAGTCTCTATCATCTTGGTATCTCCATCAAGATCACCACCACTCATCATCACCGCGGACGGTAACCTCCATATCATCCTGGTATCATGGTATCCCTCCATTGTATATTCCCTTGCCATTGCATTGATAACCCCTAGCCCATTTTGCGTCACTTGCCTATCGAGACTAGCCATTTGAGTATTGCCGGCAATGTTACTTGTGCACATTAGTGATCTACACCATACATTGCATACATACCATATCATATTGGTATCATATCATCCCTTGTGTCACAAGATTGTTCCCATATATACCCAATTGCTATCTTGGTTTGTGCATTTCACATTGTGGCCATACATAAAAAAAGAATAAGCTTTTAAGAAAAAGAGTTAACAAAGAGCTTGTAAGCAAGTGCCATAGCATCATACCACATTGCATAAGATTGTCATATCCGATCATCTTGGATCATACCACCGGAACATCATATACATAGCATACTTGGGATAAAAGTCGTTGCATTTTTGTCTCCTATAGGTTGTGCACAAGTGTCATATCCTCCTATTGAGCAATCGTGCTAGCATCTCTCTAGAGTTTGCAACGAGAGCATTTTCCGTGGATTCCACATTTGAGCTCATCCCTTGGTTGCACGACCCCATTTATCTATTCGTGTCTGTGTTTCCGTGTGCCACATATTGCTATTGGTCTACTTGTTACACTTGTGAATTTGTGAATCTCTTTCAACATTATTGACTCTTGCTAACATTTTGCATTAAATTTTTCGTGCCACTATCCTCACCGAGCTCCACCATAAGCCTTATTTGTGTAGGTGTGAGAAACCAACAAGAATGGGTACCAATTGTGCTATTTCCTTGTCCACATTGGAGTGATCATTGATCCACTTTGAACTTCGGTCAAGGTACATTTGGTATTCGTTCTTCTCTTTCTACCACTCACATTTTTCTCTTGGAGTGAGGGATAGGCAAGGCATTTTATCTCCGGTCTTCCACAACAATGAAAGTGTGAACAACTACATCACCAAAGCGTCAATCTTCGATCTACAACGACAAATGCAGGGCGCACAATCAAGATTGCGAGAGCGCATCGAGAACCTCTCCATTGACATTCGCCACTCCAAAGCGAGGAAAAGGGACTACATCGACAACAATCTTTCCGCACAAAAGGAGGAGCAAGATGCAACGATGGAGGAGATTCGGACCTTGTTGATCAACCGTTCTCCCCCTTTATCATCCTCAAGGCGGCGACATTCCAATAACAAGTCTTTGGAGTGCAAAAATGATGCAAGCGCAAGTCGTCCACGTCCACATCTCCATGGCAACCACCATCACGTTCGTGATCCACATCGTCATGAAGGGCAAGTCACCTTCAAGCAACATGTGCACGATGACGACGAACGACATCTACTATGAGCGCAAGTGCGACAACGCCCATATCATCATGACGATGCTCACCAAGCGCAAATGCACAAGTCCCAACAAGCCCTACTTGACGCCAAGTCCAAACTTCATGAGCACAAGAGAAGACCACGAGACGAGCACCTCCAAGATGGCGCTACGGCTACTACCACCACCACTTTGGCATCTTCGCCAAGTGATATCAAGGCATCTTCGCCTTTGGACGTACGGCATCTTCGCCTACTTCCCGTGAGTTCGCCTACATCGACATCATCAAGTACAAGGTGACCACCTACAAGCGAGGGTGACACTTCCATCTTCGGAAGGCCCCCAAGGAAGATGGCCAAGCATGGGACATTCCCTTCGTTCATGGAGACAAGCTACGAGGTTCCACATCATATGGGCCTCCTACAACAAGACGGCGACAAGAAGATCGAGCAAGGGCCATCCCCTTCGACCACGGCGATGAGCATGAGCCTCTTCAACAACATGAAGACGGCACCCCCAAAGGACTCATACTCAAGGTCAAGCTACGAGACCGCACATGAGACCTTATCTTTGGTCTTAGAGGAGAGTGATGATGTGCCATCTTCGGCCTTCATCCACGGCTACGACCACGACATGATTGAGCATGGAGACATTTGCACCTACATCTCTCCGACACCCATATGCCATGAGATGCCCCAATTGCCATGTGAGGAAAGCCACCAACACATGAGTGACATGAGTGACTCCACCATACATGACATTAAGAGCATTTCCTATGAGAGGATGAGTGTGACCACCACTAGCCCCACACTTGAGAGCATGCCACACATCCTATGTGAGGTTGAGAGCCATTTGAGTGACTCCACCAACCATATGAGTGAGAGCATCCAAGAGGGAGTGAGTGACCCACCACACTTAGTGAGTGAGGAAGTTGACATGGCACGTGAGGCCACTATGATTTCTAACAACTTAACCTCTACTCCGAGTGTGTTTTCTTTGGTGTTAGGTCTCCTACATGATGACACGCCTATCCTCGGTGACTCCATACCTCCAATGGAGGCAACGATGGCCATGGTGGACGATGATGCACCCCCCCACATGGTTCCATCAAGATGAAGATGACCACGACTTGGTCTTCGACACATCACCTACAACACATGAGCGATTCTCCAAAGGTAAAACAGGTGATGGTGCTTCTCTTGTCCCACTAGTGGACTATTTTACGAATGATTGCTTGCATGATGTTGACACACCTATACCCATGCTTCATGCTAGTGTACCTTCTTCATGTCATGACTTACCTATTTATGACGAGCATGTCGAGTTGCCTAGTTGTGATGCTATGCTCCATAGGATATCATGTGAAAATTCTATTGGTCACATCATGTTTGACATTCCTTTGAACTTGTCATATGCTATGAGTGAGATCTCCCATATTGCATCATTTCCATCTCAACATAGTGACTATGCATGCCCCATTCACATAAATCCCATTTGCACTTATGGCATAGATGACGAGATGATGGTCATTGGCTTTTGTTTTTCATGTGATGATATTGCCATGCTTCCTTTACATGATTCGCGCAATTCATCTAGTCTGCCATGCCATGATCACAATGTTCCAAATATGCATTGTTTTGGATGTTGTGAATTTTCTCTGTGTGATGTTCCATTAATGCTCATGAGGAGACCCCCATAGTTTCCTCATACATATTAGGAGATTTTGATGCATTCCATACTTTGCATGATTCTCATAATTGCTTGCACCATATGCATCCCACACATAACAATGCTCTCGACATTTCCCATGATGCATTACATCCTTTGAGTCTCCATTATGCTATACATAACAACTAACCTATCATGATGGATGACATGTTTCTATATCACGCATCTCATTTGTTCGAGCATTGGATATTTTGTGCTAACCAACACAAGCATGTGTGCATCATGATGGATGATGTGTACATCTACCACACACACAATTTTCCTTTTGTCCTTGTTTTGTGTAGGTTCTCACGTATACTCGTCAACCTCTCAATCCCAAGAGTTGATGAAACGAGCTCTTGAGAGCAAAGATGACTTGGGATCCTGTGAACTATCCTTCCCATCACTCTCCTCGCGCAACGACTACGCGCATCTCTCTCACTTGGCTCTCACATGACTATGGGCTATATACCGCTTGTCGCTTCATGCTCATTTTACCGTGTTCACTTTGCATGCTATGCTTGCTTCTATGCCTTTGCCTTGCAATTGTGACCCTTGCTTGCATCTACCCATGATTCACAATTATGCTACTCCTATTGTATTTGCATGCTTGGTGGAGATCCTTGTTGCTATTGCCATGTTTATCATGTGCCTCATGCTATTGTTGATTCTTCTGTTGGGAGAGTCATGATGTTCCATCGCTATTTACATAGGACTTCTTGCCAATACTATGATGATAAATTTCTCATATCTTGCTCTCATGCCTTTGATATGTCATGTGCATTATCCATGACCACTATTTGCACATATGACATACTTGACATGATTCCTTCTAGTACGTTGCATCTTCGCACTACTATCTTGCTTGCCTTGATTCATATGATTGCTTGCTTTGTCGCATCACCCATGTCCCATCCTTACTTGCTTTCTTGGGTTGATGACGTATATGTTCATGCCTCTCACATGATATATTTTGTTCATTATCGCTTGCCTCCAATTGTTGAATCTATGCTTATTGATCGTGGATACTTGGACACTTTTCTTGTGATGCATGCTTGTTTGATTGAGCCTATTGTATTTGGTTGTTCTCGCATCATATGCCTCCATACTATGAAATGCTCCCTTGTCCTTTCTTACGATGAGCATGATGCATACACTTGTTGGGTATCTTACCAAACGAATGATAGGTTTTGCACTTCCGCTAACCTCATTTGTTTTTCCGAGTGTTTGTCATGTTCTTTAGTTTTGAAGGATTCACAAGGTGGTACCATCACGAGCCATATTGGTCAAGTGAAGACGTACATGATGCACAACACCAACATTTTCAACATCCTCATAAAGGTGAATTCATTCCCTTTGAGCCATTCTCAAATATGCATATTGGATGGGTCATTATTTCATTGTTGCCTCTTTCTTGTTGTCTACATGATACATCTATCACATGGAGGACCTACATTGGACATGGACCCTATGCACCTTCAAGTTGAGGAGTGCCACGACATCAAGATATGGTACAACACCACCCATAACAAATTTGCATCTTATGCATGGATTGACTCACATTATGATTGCCTTGTTGCATCTTGTATTCCCATGTCATCCATGATACATGAGCTTCTGCACTTTCTTAGCAAATTTGTTGTGATCTTTCTTGATGGCATATTCATACATCATGATCTTATTGCCTACCATCAATTGCATGATCACATCACATTGACTATCCATTACCATATTCATGCTATTGATAAATCGTCTCACTATGACATCATTTTTCACCGTGGTTGCATTGATCATATTCACAACACATTTGGGTGCGCAATGAATGCTTTTGCTCCCATGAACGCTTTGCATATCATTCTCTATCATCTTGATAAGCTTCATGCGTTTTGTCACGAACAATCTTGCTGCACAGACTCATTCTTACATGATGGACACTTTGTGTGCGCTAACCATTGTATTTCCAAGTGTCATTTGTGTTTGCTATTTTTGCATTTATACCACTCCGGCGACACCTTGGAGTACTTGGATAACGCCATGTCTTCCTCTTCGTCCAACTACAAGTCCGTCCATGACAACCGTTTCCATGGTGATGAGGTTTTCGATCCGAGGTCGGATCTTTCCCAAGGGAGGGGAGATGATGCGGAGCATCCTACGATCATCCCCATGTACACTCAAGCATACGCCTTTGGACCTAAGGTAAACTCGCTCCTTTCCTAATCTTCCTTTTCTGCATGTAAGACATGGATGCTACTTCAAGCGTGCACCTTGTGCATACTCAGGTACACCCGAGGAGACCATGGAGAGCCCAAGGACCAAGGCCAAGCGTGCACGAAAGTGAAGGAAGGAGAAGGAAGAAGGGCCAGCTACTATAGCGGCCGGACATCCGGCCCTAGCCCGGACATTCGGCCAGACCCCCGGAAATCTGACATCGGCCATCCAGAGAGCATCACAAAGGCCCAGCACAGCCCAGACATCCGGCCATCATCCCGGACATCCGGCTCCTCCCGAGGCCCCGGACATCTGACCCCCTTCGCCCGGAAATCCGGCCCCTCCATCACCGAATGCATCTGGAAGACCCAGGCCAACCCGGACATCCAGCCCCTTGTCCCGGACATCCAGCCTGTCCTGAAGCCCCAGACATCCGGCCCCCAGCCCGGACATCCGGCCCGTCCTGAAGCCCCGGACATCCGGCCCCCAGCCCGGACATCCGGCCCCTGCCTGTCTGCAGAGAACGGTCCAAGGGCCCATGTATCCTCTCCCACTTACCCCTTCGTGGCTAAGGCCTATATATACTCCTCCACCTCCTTCTAGTTAGGGTTAGCATTGGTTTAGCTCATTTTGAGAGATAGAGCTTCGCTCATCCATATCGGATCTACTCCTTGAGAGAGACCGCGGCCTCTCTTTGGAGAAGATCCACTTGGATTCAAGACCTCCTCACGGAGAATATCGGTTACCGTGTATCGTCCCTAGTTGACCGTGGACCGTGTATCGTTCTATGTATCCGAGGATCTAGCACTTTTGTGACTTGTTCTTGTTAGTTTGAGTGTTCCTCTTTATCTCCTTTTGTGTTTCCACCGTTTTCCCCTTTGTGTTCTTCGTGTTCTTCGCGAGATTCCGCTCCTTTCGTGAAAGATCAGGCGATTAGGTTTCTACCCTACATCACCGAAACTGATCGGGTCTTTCCAGGAGAAGGAATATCCTCCGTCAACTGTGAGAGCTTGTGATGGGCTAAGTTGGGACACCCCTGCAGGGTACAAACCTTCGAGAGCTATGCCTGCGGTTATGTGGTAGATGGGAATTTGTTAATATCCGGTTGTAGATAACTTGACACATGACTTAATTAAAATGAATCAACTGCATGTGTAGCCATGATGGTCTCTTTTTGGCGGAGTCCGCAAAGTGACCACGGCCTTGGGTTATGTTTGAACATAAGTAGTTTCAGGATCACTGCTTGATCACTTATAGATTTTCGATCGTTGCGTAGCTTCTCATCTTACTCTTATTTGCGTATGTTAGCCACCATATTTGCTTAGTGCTTGATGCAGCTCCACCTCATTACCTTATCCTACCCATAAGCTTAAATAGACTTGATCCCACGGGTGTCAGATTGCTGAGTCCTCGTGACTCGCGGATACATCCAAACAGTTGCAGGTGCCGATGATACCTGTGCAGGTGATGCTACCAAACTCAAGTGGCAGTTCGACGAGGACCTTGGTCGTTACTATGTTTTGTTTCCTAATGATTGATACGTCTCCGTCGTATCTACTTTTCCAAACACTTTTGCCCTTGTTTTGGACTCTAACCTGCATGATTTGAATGGAACTATCCCGGACCGACACTGTTTTCAGCAGAATTGCCATGGTGTTATTTTTGTGCAGAAATAAAAGTTCTCGGAATGACCTGAAAATCAATGGAGATTATTTTTGGAATATATAAAAAATACTGGAAGAAGAATCCCCGTCAGGGGGCCCACACCCTGTCCACGAGGGTGGGGGTGCGCCTACCCCCCTAGGCGCGCCCCCTGCCTCATGGGCCCCCTGACGATCCACCGACCTCAACTCCAACTCCACATATTCGTGTTCGGGGAGAAAAAATCAGAGAGAAGGATTCATCGCATTTTATGACATGGAGCCGCCGCCAAGCCCTAAACTCTCTCGACAGGGCTGATCTGGAGTCCGTTCGGGGCTCCGGAGAGGGGAATACGTCGCCATCGTCATCATCAACCTTCCTCCATCACCAATTTCATGATGCTCACCACCGTGTGTGAGTAATTCCATCGTAGGATTGCTGGACGGTGATGGGTTGGATGAGATTTATCATGTAATCGAGTTAGTTTTGTTAGGGTTTGATCCCTAGTATCCACTATGTTATGAGATTGATGTTGCTATGACTTTGCTATGCTTAATGCTTGTCACTAGGGCCCGAGTGCCATGATTTTAGATCTGAACCTATTATGTTTTCATCAATATATGAGGGTTCTTGATCCTATCTTGCAAGTCTATAGTCACCTATTATGTGTTATGATCCGTTAACCCCGAAGTGACAATAATCGGGATCATTACCGGTGATGACCGTAGTTTGAGGAGTTCATGTATTCACTATGTGTTAATGCTTTGGTCCGGTACTCTATTAAAAGGAGGCCTTAATATCCCTTAATTTCCAATAGGACCCCACTGCCACGGGAGGGTAGGACAAAAGATGTCATTCAAGTTCTTTTCCATAAGCACGTATGAATATATTCAGAATACATGCCTACATTACATTGATGAACTGGAGCTAGTTCTGTGTCACCCTATGTTATGACTGTTACATGATCGATCGCATCCGACATAATTCTCCATCACCGATCCATTGCCTACGAGCTTTCCATATATTGATCTTCGCTTATTTACTTTTCCGTTGCTACCGTTACCATCACTATAAAACCCAAAAATATTACTTTTGCTACCGCTACTTTTTTCCACCGTTACCACTACTATCATATTACTTTGCTACTAAACACTTTGTTGTAGATATTAAATTATCCAGGTGTGGTTGAATTGACAACTCAGCTGCAAATACTTGAGAATATTCTTTGGCTCCCCTTGTGTCGAATCAATAAATTTGGGTTGAATACTCTACTCTCGAAAACTGTTGCGATCCCCTATACTTGTGGGTTATCAAGACTATTTTCTGGCGCCGTTGCCGGGGAGCATAGCTCTATTCTTTGCGTCACTTGGGATTTATATCTGCTTATCACTATGAAGAACTTGAAATATCAAAGAACCAAGGTCTATCCCTCAACTACGAGGGGAGGTAAGGAACTGCCATCTAGCTCTGCACTTGATTCACCTTCTGTTATTAGTAAACTTGCGACACCCACACATGCTATTGATTTCGATAGGTCGAATGTTATTGATGATGCCACTTCTACTTTGCATGATACTTATGATGAAACTACTTCTATGCTTGATACTACTGTACCACTAGGTGAATTTCTCGATGAACAACTTGCTAGGGCTAGAGAGAATGAAATTATTGTAACTGATAATATTGATGAAAGTGATGATGAAGATTCTCCCCCTAGATATGAATTGCCTGTTGTTCCTGAGGGTTATGTTATGGATGAAGAAACTGCTAGAGATTTCTTAGCTTGCAATGATAGATCTGATCTTAAGAAATTATTAGCCAAGCTTAAAGAAAAGTCTTTGAATGCTAGAATGAAATATGACCCTGCTTTTGCTACTTCACCTATCTTTATTACTGATAAGGATTATGATTTCTCTGTCGATCCTGAGATAATTACTTTGGTTGAATCTGATCCTTTTTATGGCTATGAATCTGAAACTGTTGTGGCACATCTTACTAAATTAAATGATATAGCCACCCCGTTTACTCATGATGAGAAAACTCGCTATTACTTTATCCTTAAGTTGTTTCTGTTCTCATTAAAGGGTGATGCTAAGACATGGTTTAATTCTCTTCATCCTGGTTGTGTGCGTAGTCCCCAGGATATGATTTATTACTTCTCTATAAATATTTCCCCGCTCATAAGAAACAAGATGCTTTAAGGGAAATATATAATTTTGTGCAAATTGAAGAAGAGAGTCTCCCATAAGCTTGGGGAAGGCTTCTCCGACTACTTAATTCTTTGCCTGACCATCCTCTCAATAAAAATGAAATACTTGATATCTTTTATAATGGACTAACCGATGCTTCCAGAGATTACTTGGATAGTTGTGCTGGTTGTGTTTTCAGGGAAAGAACTGTTGATCAAGTTGAATTGCTATTGAATAATATGTTGACTAATGAAAATAATTGGACACTTCCTGAACCAACTCCTAAGCCAATTCCGAAGAAAAGGGGTATTCTATTTCTCAGTCCTGAAGATATGCAAGAGGCAAAGAAATCTATGAAAGAAAAAGGTATTAAAGCTGAGGATGTTAAGAATTTACCGCCTGTTGAAGAAATACATGGTCTTAATTTACCACCTATTGAGAAATACATGGTCTTGATAACCCGACACATGTAGTAAAGGTAAATTCTCTCTATAGATTTGATGAAGGTGATATTCCTTGTAATAAGTCTGCTAGCCAATGCTTAGATGAGTTTGATAATTTTATTGTTAAACAAGAAAACTTCAATGCTTATGTTGGTAGACAATTGAAACACAATGCTGATATGCTTGAACACTTGGGTGATTATATGTCTAGAGTTAAAGGTGAACTTAAACTTATTAGTAAACATGCTTCTATGGTTACCACTCAAGTAGAACAAGTACTTAAAGCTCAGAATGATCTGCTCAATGAATTAAACAATAAGAATGATAATGCTGTTAGAGTTATGACTAGAGGTGGTAAAATGACTCAGGAGCCTTTGTATCCTGAGGGCCACCCTAAGAGAATTGAGCAAGATTCTCAGAGAACTACTATAGATGCACCTAGTCCTTCTAAAAGGAAGAGAAAGAAAAATCATAGGACTTTGCATGCTTCTTGTGAACCTGTTATTGACACACCTGAGAGTCCCAATGGTATTTCTATTTCTGATGCTGAAACACAATTTGGTAATGAACATGAACCTAGTGATAATGTTAATAATGATGTTAATGTTGATGCTCAACCAAGCAATGATAATGATGTAGAGATTGAACCTGCTGTTGATCTTGATAACCCACAATCAAAGAATCAACGTTATGATAAGAGAGACTTTATTGCTAGGAAGCACGGTAAAGAAAGGGAACCATGGGTTTAGAAACCCATGCCCTTTCCTTCTAAACCATCCAAGAAAAAGGATGATGAGGATTTTGAGTGCTTTGCTGAAATGATTAGACCTATCTTTTTGCGTATGCGTTTGACTGCCATGCTTAAAATGAATCCTTATGCTAAATATGTGAAAGATATTGTTACAAATAAAAGAAAGATACCGGAAGCTGAAATTTCCACCATGCTTGCGAATTATACCTTTAAGGGTGGAATACCTAAGAAACTTGGAGACCCCGGAGTACCAACTATACCATGCTCCATTAAAAGAAACTATGTTAAAACTGCTTTATGTGATCTTGGAGCCGGTGTTAGTGTTATGCCTCTCTCTTTATATCGTAGACTTGATTTGAATAAGTTGACATCTACGTAAATGTCTTTGCAAATGGCTGACAAATCAACTGCTATACCTATCGGTATTTGTGAGGATGTGCCTGTTGTGCTTGCAAACCTTACTGTTTTAATGGACTTTGTTATTCTTGATATTCCCGAGGACGATAGTATGTCTATTATTCTCGGAAGACCCTTTTTGAATACTGCAGGGGCTGTTATTGATTGCAACAAAGGCAATGTCACTTTTCATGTTAATGGTAATGAGCACACGGTACACTTCTTGAGGAAACAACCTCAAGTCCACAATATCAATTCTATTGGAAAATTTTCATCGATAATTTTTGGAGGTTTTGTATTTCCTCTTCCTATTGTCAAGAAGAAATATGATATTCTTATTGTTGGGGACGTGCATATCCCCATTGAGGTAACCTAGTGTTATTCGAAAATTCTCCGGTTTCATGCAATTCGGAATGAGTTTGTTAACAAGACTTGATCAACCTTGTTAGTGGATTCCTTTTGAAGAACATGAGATGGGTGAATTTAGAGAACACAACTCTCTATACCCTCCTTTTACTTTATGTTTCTATATTAAATAAAGCAAAAATAGTAATTTCTGTCAGTTTTCTGAATTATCCGTGCAATAAAAATTACTTCAAAAATAAAAGTTCTCCAAATGCCCGGAAAATTTAATATGATTTTTTCTGGAATATTTGAGAATATCTGGCACTGAAAACACATCAAGGGGAGCCAGTACCTGGCCACGAGGGTCGAGGGCGCGCCTACCCCCTGGGCGCACCCTTTGCCTCGTGGGCCCCTGGTGGCCCCCCTCCACTTATTCCAGCCACCACACACTCCTTCCTCCCAAAAAATCACCAACCAGTTCAAGCACGAGTTCTAGCTCATCTTGCTGCCATTTTTGATCTCCTAGCTCAAAGCTCCATTCGCAAAACTGCTTTGGGGGATTGTTCTTTGGTATGTGCTCCTCCAATGATCCAATTAGTTTTTGTTCTAGTGCTTTATTTATTGCAAATTTTTGCTGCTTAGGTGACCCTGTTCTTGAGCTTTCATGTCAAATTTATGTGGTCAGAAGTAGTTTTAATGCATGATATGGCCTCTAGGCACTTGTAGGAGTAGTTGCTATCAATTTTGTTGAGTTTGGTTCACTTTTCTATACTACTATATAGTGTACGAGTTTAGAATTGTAGCAACAACATCGATCCTGGCAGTTGGTCTCATAAATCTAACGGTTCAAACTCAAAGGATTCGCGGGGACAAGTAGCCCGCAGCTGCATCTGCTGGTTTCTAGAAAAATCGTGTCACGTCTCCTCTCTTCTCGCCATGTTGCATGTGCCAGTGCGTCAGGCAAAGAGCTGAGACAGGGCCAGTAGTATAGGCATGGGATAAGCGAACATTTTTAGCGGCCTGTATACTGTACATCGGCTAATGGCCGCACCTAATTGCATCATTAATCCGTATAAAAATATATTTATAGAACCAACTACACCGAATATAGAGAAGACCAAAGGCCACTAGCCTGGTTAGCTATTGTTTTGCCCATGGACAATTGATCCATCCGATCGATTGATGATTAACCTACATGCGTGTTTGGCTGGACTACTTAGGGCGTTTTTCGCTGTAGCCTAGTGAAATGTAAATTAGACCACCACAATACTGATTTCATTAGCAGAAAATCATCATTTTATAATTCATGGTAATATTTATTTTTGCTCTGAATTCATTGCAAAGTACTATATTTTTTCTTTTAATAGAATCATAGGAACAATACTGTTAAGACGTGCATTGCACGTGTATACATACTAGTATTTTAAGTTACTAAAAATTTCAAAAAAAATTCAAAACAAGATGAAGAGATTTTTGAGGGGCTCATCGAGCCTAAGCTCGAATGATAAACAAAGTGAAAAGAACAACAAGCCCAAGTATAATCTCCCTCGTACTGCGGAGGTTCGGCCGTGTGAATGGCCTTGTGATGATTTCTTGAGAGAAGCCGGGATTCATGAAGATTTTTATTATTTGGCTGAGAATGCAGGCCTCACCGCCTTCCTCGACGACCAACGTGAACAGTATCTCTTACTCACCAATATCTTTGTGCAAAACTTTCATTTCCATGCTAGGAGATCACCACCTTCGATGGAATTTTATTTATATGATGAGCATAAGGAGATGTCACTTCGTGATTTTTGTTGGGTTTGTTTGATACCTTTTGAGGGCAGCATAGAGGAACCACATTGTGATGATGTGGAGGGATTTATTGATATGATTGCTGTAGGGGAAACGAGGAAAGTTTCTGATGCAAGAATCACCAGCATACATTTTCCTGTTCTACGTTACTTTTCAATATTTGCTAGTAGATACTTAATTAGTCGCGAGAACTATGGGAACCTTAGTGCTCCTGATATTGTTATTTTGTGCCATGCCTTGTTTCAAGATACTACTTTCAGTTTAGGCGCTATTGTTGCTAAACGGTTAAACCTGAACCGTACTAAGGGCCCCGTCCTTGGAGGCATCTTTGCCTCGCACCTAGCTGCACACTTTAACATACCCATCAGGCATTATGAGAAAGAGGAAAAGTTGCTGCCTAATATTTTTCTAGATTATAAGAGCATGGTAGCACATGATTTTATTGTTAAGAATAAGAAGAAGTTGCTTAACTATAGACTGATTTTTGGTAAGAATAACTTTGAGACTATTACCTTGCCTGCTCCCTCTTTGTTTAACATATTTTTAGGCAAGTACCTTGTTTTACCGGAGGACGTTTATGCATACTGGAGTGTGACACCAGCTCCAGAGCCTGAGCCGGAACCACCCCAGGACCCTTATCGACATTCAGTTTATAAGTGGAATCCGGAGGAGATTGCCAATCAGTGGCACCCAGAGGACACTCCCCCTTACACCGGAGAGGCCACTTTGATCCTTGGGCATAGACCAACTTAGGCCAAAAGCCTAAGCTTGGGGTGTATGTATTTCTCACCGACATTACATTCATGTTCACACATTCATGCTAGTTGTTGGTACTCATACTTTTTCATTGTATAATCCATGCTAGTTTATTTTCTTTTTTAGCTTTCTTCTTGTGTGCCTTAATAAACCTTAAGAAAAAACAAAAAAATAGTTGTAGCTTTTAGTTAGTTTACCTTCCATGCCTGTAGTAGTAGTAATTAAAAAGAAAACCCAAAAAGATTTCTCGTTCTTCTTTTGTTTGTTGGGAGCTTTCCCGTGTAAATAGTTTTATTTCTTTTTTTCCTTTGGGGTCGAGAGGAGAAGACCATGATGAAAATGTTGAGTGGCTCTCATATGCATTACTGTTGATCTAACAAAGAGCTCATATTACCTTGTCTTCTCTCTTGAATTGAATGCTTGCAGATTCCAGCTTAGTCCAATGCACGTGCACTATTATTATTATCCACACCGTTCGGTTGTGCAAGTGAAAGGCAATAATGATGATTATATGATGAACTGATTGAGATGAGAAAAGTTGGTATGAACTCGACCTCTCTCGTTTTTTGTAAATATGATTAGTCCATTGTTCCTGATTCAGCTTATTACGAAAGGAACATGTTTGCAATGACAATTAGAGATTATAGTTGCTTATGCCATGCTTAATTAGCTAGGAGTTTATAATGGTTTACCTTGCGTGCCAACATGCTATTAAAATGGTTGTGATGTGGTATGATGGGGTGGTATCCTCCTTTGAACGATTCAAGTGGCTTGACTTGGCACATGTTCACGCATGTAGTTGAAACAAAATCAACATACCCTCTATGATATTTATGTTCATGGTGCATTATATCCTACTCATGCTCGCATTCGGTGTTGATTAATTTTAATGCATGTTCATGACTGTGGTCGCTCTCTAGCTGGTCGCTTCCCAGTCTCTTTCTAGCCTTCACTTGTACTAAGCGGGAATATTGCTTGTGCATCCAACTCCATAAACCCCAAAGTTGTTCCATATGAGTCCACCATACCTACCTATATACGGTATCTACCTGCCATTCCAAATAAATTTGTATGTGCCAAACTCTAAACGTTCAAATAAACATTCTGTTTTGTATGCTCGAATAGCTCATGTATCAACTAGGGTTGTCTGTATCCTCTATGCTAGGCGGGTTATTCTCAAGAGGAGTGGACTCCGATCCTCACTCACGAGAAAATGACTGGTCATTGGGATGCCCAGTCCCATGCTTTAAGAAAATCAAATCAAAATAATTGCAAACAAAACTCCCCCAGGATTGTTGTTAGTTGGAGGCACCCGTTGTTTCAGGCAAGCCATGGATTGATGCTTGTTGGTGGCGGGGAGTATAAACTTTACCATTCTGCTTGAGAACCGCCTATGATGTGTGTAGCATGGAAGATATCGAGATCTCTCGGTTGTTATGTTGACAATGAAAGTATACCGCTCAAAATATTATTCATATCTATTTCTAAACCGAGCTCTGGCACCTCTACAAATCCCTGCTTCCCTCTGGGAAGGGCCTATCCATTTACTTTTATGTTGAGTCATCATCCTCTTATTAATAAGCACCAGTTGGAGAGCACCGCTGCCATTTGCATCCATTATTGTTAGTTTACATTGAGTATGACTGTGACTGGATCTCTTTTACCATGAATTACAATGTCTAGTTAGTCCTTGATCTTTAAAGGTGCTCTGCATTAATGTTTTGCGGTCTCAGAAAGGGCTAGCGAGATACCATCTTGTTATATCATATCATGATTGTTTTGAGAAAGTGTTGTCATCCGAGATTTGTTATTATTGCTCACTAGCTCATTATGCCATTGATATGAGTAAACATGAGACCTAAATCTTAGTTCATAATCTTTGCTGAAAACTTGAATACTAGCTTTACATATTTACAACGACAAGAGCAAACAGAGTTTGTAAAAGTTTTTCTTTATCACTTTCAGTTTATCAACTGAATTGCTTGAGGACAAGCAAAGGTTTAAGCTTGGGGGAGTTGATACGTCTCCGTCGTATCTACTTTTTCAAACACTTTTGCCCTTGTTTTGGACTCTAACTTGCATGATTTGAATGGAACTAACCCAGACTGACGCTGTTTTCAGCAGAATTGCCATGGTGTTATTTTTGCGCAGAAATAAAAGTTCTTGGAATGACCTGAAAATCAACGGAGATTATTTTTGGAATATATAGAAAATACTGGAAGAAGAATCCATGTCAGGGGGCCCACACGCTGTCCACGAGGGTGGGGCGCGCCTACCCCCCTGGGCGCGCCCCCTGCCTCGTGGGCCCCCTGACGCTCGACCAACCGCAACTCCAACTCCATATATTCGTGTTCGGAGAGAAAAAATCAGAGAGAAGGATTCATCGCGTTTTACGATACGGATCCGCCGCCAAGCCCTAAAGTCTCTCGAAAGGGCTGATCTGGAGTCCGTTCGGGGCTCCAAAGAGGGGAATCCGTCGCCATCGTCATCATCAACCTTCCTCCATCACCAATTTCATGATGCTCACCACCGTGCGTGAGTAATTCCATTGTAGGCTTGCTGGACGGTGATGGGCTGGATGAGATTTATCATGTAATCGAGTTAGTTTTGTTAGGGTTTGATCCCTAGTATCCACTATGTTCTGAGATTGACGTTGCTATGACTTTGCTATGCTTAATGCTTGTCACTAAGGCCCGAGTGCCATGATTTCAGAACTGAACCTATTATGTTTTCAACAATATATTAGAATTCTTGATCCTATCTTGCAAGTCTATAGTCACCTATTATGTGTTATGATTCGTTAACCCCGAAGAGACAATAATTGGGATCATTACTGGTGATGACCGTAGTTTGAGGAGTTCATGTATTCACTATGTGTTAATGCTTTGGTCCGGTACTCTACTAAAGGAGGCCTTAATATCCCTTAGTTTCCAATAGGACCCCGCTACCACAGGAGGGTAGGACAAAAGGTGTCATGCAAGACATTGAGAGGTTCCCACAAAATCAAAGAAAAAGAAAATAACTTATACTAGAAAATGATGAAACATTGTACTCACATGAACAAGATGAAGAAGACATTGGAAAAGACTAATAACTTATACTAGAAAAAACAAAAGAAAATAACATTAGAAGTGCGAGCAAAAAGAAATGATAATAACATCAAAAGTACATTAATACATCAGTCAAAAAATACTATGGGAAATTTTTACATGCAAGGAAAACAAATTACAGAGCATGTTACTCATATATAACTTTAGGTACAAACAAGGGGACTAACCACATTCCTTTTCCCAGTAGATGATAATTTCCTTTTCAAGCATTTTACTTTTTGAAACAACAAAAGGACACTCATCAACCTAAAAAATGAAAATAACCAAAAACAAAATCAACTACTACAAAGAACGAAAAACACACTTGATTCATATAGAACTTCAAAAAGGGTTTTGTCAAAACCTCCTTCATCACCAGAAAGTTCTTGCAACACAGTGCTAGATACATCCATTTGGGCGACAAGTGATTCTGGGAAGAAGTAGTAACTTTGCGGTATATTACAGTGTAATATAGCACAACTCAGAGGGTAAACTCCAAGGTAAATTATCTCACAATTACAGAGTAAAACAACCTCGAACAATTATAGAGACAAAGCATACAAACTACAATGTCAACCATAGTTAAAATCCACAGTAATATTCTTGGGTATATTACAGTTAGCAAATTACAGTGTAATTGGGGATTATCGGACACGTTACAGTGTAATTCAGTGTTAACATCCACTGCAATTCACGAATAATAAGAAGCATGAAAATTACACAACATTTGTAGACCAACTATTGAAGAGAATACTGTCAACAACTACCTAATTGGATACACATGCAGAGAAGAACTACACATGCAGAGGGCGAGCCAGACCAATCCCCCGGAAATCTGATACACAACAATAACATACTCGACCAAGCTAAAACACTTACAACTACAACAAAAATCACAAACCATGACCCTACCAGATGGTAGAATAACACATGTAGAGGGCAAGCCAGACAAATCAATACAGAGACAATACTACCAGTAGAAATCACAAACCTAACCCTATTAAGATGACCAACATCTAAACAAATTTAGATAAGCGAACAACCTATCAGCGCCTCCACCGAGGGAATAAAAATGAGAACACCTTAAACCTAACAGGGGAAGCACAAGCCAGAACAAACACACAAATTCATACATTTGACACGAGCAGAGAGGCATCCATGGGAAACTACACAAACCACAAGCAGAACCAATGGAAAAATCTATAGAAGAGCAAAAAACGCATCAAAATACAAATACCAACAATCCACAGACCAAGATCTGGAAGCTACACCAATAGAGACAGGGCAAATCGCATCAGAGAAAGGGAGAGACAAGGAACAACCAATTGGAGGAGCCCTGAATCGCAGGAAAAAGGGGAAGAGACAGGGAAAATCAAGCTCGAGTAGAGAGGGATCTCGGAAACGGCAAGACCTGACGGAATCGCCTCTTCTCCTGTGCCGCTCTCTGCCTATTGCTCGCCCAAAATGAACTGGAGAAAAAAATCAAAGGGCGGGGGGACAAGAACCATGCCCGAAAACCACAGATCTCAGCGTGAGATTGGACGGACAGAAAATTGAATGACGATGAATTGAAAAACATTCATGTGTAAAATAGCAAATCCGTTTAAATATGTTCATATACTATATCTAAGATATTTCAAAGCAAATTACATGAAAATTGCATATGAACCCATAGTTTTTGTTATATTTGTGAAATACGTACATATTTGTACATAAAAAAGAGCATACTCAAAACATGGTGTACAATATCTAAAAATTAGTATATATACTACTTAATCATTGTTATATACTACATACTACATGTACATACTCTTGGTTTCGACAGATACTACATACAACAAGTGGTGGTAACTACCACTGCTTGTAGGAAACATTTGTTGATAGAGACGAGGGTCCCGATCTTTCGATGAGATGATAACTATCGATTTGGTGGAGTTGACTTTGACGATCCGACTACAAACATGCACGACGTTGCGCCTTAGCAATCGCTAAACCAATCTCCCGAGGTTACTGACGATGCTGGAAGCATGATTAGCCTGACCACGAAGGTCTATTCCTGCACGCAATCGAAGAACAAGCAAGAATATGATAATGCAATCTGAATATTGCGAATATAGATGAAGTTTTGATAAAGGTGGGGATCTGAAAGCAGTCTTGGTCTGGTCGTTGGACACAAACGAAGTACACGAAGTTGCAATGGCTAACTTTTAACTAAACAAATCCCCAGGAAAAAGCTACTAGATGATCTACTTATATATGAGCAAGGGGTGGCGGCCAAGGAGGTGGAAGGACATCCCAAGGCAGCCTAAAACTAACCCTAGGTCGTACAAGGCTCATGGGCCCAAGTGGAGGTGGTGCAACACCTTTGTACTTGTTGTTTGACTCGGATTCTGTGCAGCATCAGATTGTTTCGTCGATATCTCCATGCTCCGGTCGAATTTGATGGTGATTCCAATTGGGTTGGAAAGAGCACGAAATATATTTTCCAAGAAAAAAAGAATCACCCAATTCGGAGTCCGTATGAAAATGTTGTTGATGTTTTGAGTCAGGTATGTCTGTGCAGTCCGAATCTGAATCCAGAACGTGAGAGACTTGAACTCTATCTTCTCTTGGCCCAAAAGTGACGTGAGAGGACCTTTTGAAAAGAACCTAAACTTCTCCTTTTCCCATATCTTCATATGTGGATTGTACAAATGTCTCATACACCTGCAATTAGACAAAACACAAAAGTGTGTGAAGTATTTTTGTTCTGCATAACATAAATAGATTATTGAATAGTTTGCACTAGAAATTACCTGACAAATATGCATATATGCAATATTTTTGGTCGTATCCAAGGTAGTCATGTCCTCATCATCCTCCCCTTCTTGAAAACAAAGCCGTCCTCGGCGTTGCTTAATCTGAAATGTGGCTAACAAAAGAGACATGGTGTACATGTTATATATGTATATGTCATCCATTTTTACTTCCCTTGATTTTTGCACATATGACACATGTATACATGAGTAACTTTCATAGTTCATAAAATCTAAAGCCAAAAAATTATCAAAAGAAGTAGAAGGCATGAAAATATTGCAACCCAGTTTGCACATATAAGTGAAGCTCTTATTCATTTCAAAAGATTGACAATGTTCATCATTAAAACAATCCCAACATTGGTGAATAAACCTTACTTGCATCAAATTTACATGCTACAACATGCTTAAATAAGCAAACATGCAATAAGTCATTGGACATAGAATCATCACCAAGATTAGATGTCATATCAAAATGATTAAACATTGGTTCTTTTGCATCAACAGTTAATTCAATGGGTGCATTCAAAATTGTTGGTATTTCAGTTATTTGATCACATGGCGCATTCATGACAGTAACAAGATTCTCTAAAAATAGGTGGTGTGCTCAAATCAACAAGTAACTCAACACATGAAGCATTCAAGTTAACTAGGCATGCATCATTCTCATGTGAAGTTATATCATCAATACCTGTATTGTTACCTTGTCGCAAAGACGTAGCTGATGTAGGTACGGATGTTGACAATGTACCATACTCTTGAGATGATGTCGCGCTCACAATCCGAGGTGGGGCTGCTCTATTAGGCGCAACGGTGGAGGAACCAACCGGCGGTGGTGAGCATGAACTAGAATAGTAGTTGTTGTAGTCACCCAATGCATCCTCCTATATCTGTCTCTCAAAGGTACAAGTGCGAACATACATACCAGTAATGCAACGAGGAATATACTGAAACCTTGCACGGATATCATGGTTCAAACCACCAAAAAATCAATTCATTGTATCATCCTCAGATTCTTCCATGTCACAATTGTAACATCCCAAAATTATAAATTTTGGAATGTTATGATAAATAGATAGATTTAAATTGATTGTTTGATTGTTGTGTGATTGATTGACTGAAAGTGAGTGAATTCGAAACTTTTTGAAAGTTAAATGAGAGGGAATTTTTGCTTTTATTTTTGCTTTTATGATCTTCGTGAATTTAAATTCTATTCAAATACAAAACCCTAGAGAGAAGATGACATGACTTCTTCCATTGAATTAAATGAAAAGGGCATTTGAAAATATTTTAATTTCATTTGGAACTATTTCCAATTCAGAAACTTTATGCAACTCAATGATTTTCATGAGTGAAGATAAAATGACTTCTTCAAATAATATGAAATATGAGTTGGAAGTTTCAAAGAAACCAAATTTAAAGTCCTTTTGAAATTATTTTCAATTTGGACTTATTTGGGCTTTATTCAAATTATTTTTCTCAAAAAATAAAATACACATAAATTAGGGTAAAATGATTCCCTACATCAGAAAATTGGAGAGAGATAATTTTGTCACCATTTTGGTATTTTTAAAATGATTTTTATGAGGTTTTATTGCAACAGTAGCACTCTTTGCTTTATTTGAATTTTTTGTGGATTTTATGACGCTAGAAAATTGTTGATGTTGTAGAAAATATTTTTCTAAATTTTTTGATATATAATATGCCTATATATAATTTTATTTTATTTTTGTTATTCGGTTTTTCTTCTGTTTTGATTTTAAAAAAATAACTCTACATGCGGCCCATAATTATTTACCGCCCACACGCGTAGCATAATGGCAGTGGGCGCCTCATCTTTTATTCTCTTAAATGGGCCAGGCCCAGCCAGCCTTTTTAGTTTTTTTTACTTAGGCCGGATTTTGTTAAAAAAACATCAGCTACGCGGCCAGCCGAACCGCCTTACGTGTTTAGGCCCATGCGACGCGCTTTCTCTGTTTCGTTTTCTTTTCATCTACGTGCGTATATGTTTAGTCCCACATTGCCTAGCATTTGACCCCTAAATCTCTTTTCTACCTATAAATATAGACCCATAGAGCCTCCAAAAATCATCTGATTCGGGTTAAATCAATATTTTGGTTTGACTAGATTCATTTAAAAAAATATTTTTTCTCCTCTTCGGCGCGACTTCTGGAAGTTGTCTCTTCTCTCCGAAGTCGTCTTTTCTCTACCTTATAAAGGTATCTTTCTCCATTTTTTTATTCTTCCATAGTTTATTATTTCTAGACTAGTACGGTAGAATAATTAGATTATCAATTAGTCTATGTATTTATAAATTGGACCTAGAATTTTTTTAGCCGTAGCTATTTTTCTTCCGTAAAATAGCTTAGCCCTGATTTTTCAAATAGCCATAACTTTTTACTCGTTCATCCAAATTAGATGAAACCAGCGCCTATAGTTTTATCTTGTTTTCACCTATCCAGTGAACCTGTCACATCAACTTTTGAAATTTTCAAATTTGTTCAGATTCATATTCAAACTTCTTTTGATCATAACTTGAGTTTTATAACTCCAATTTAATTGATTCTTTTTGCAAATCGAAGCTCTTGACCTAAACTTTATGATAAGGCCAAATTCACATAATTTTGGTACTGTTAGAAATTGTTTTATGTTGAAAGAGTTATTTGCTTGGTTTTGATGTTTTCCGAACTGTCTTCTTCGTTCTTTCCGATCTTTTGAGTGATTGCTTATGTGTGGTTACTATTGCTTGCTCACGATAGATTGAACAGAGTGTGACGAGTAGAACTATCAGGAGTTATGAGTGCGAATCATCTTCATCAACCGTACTAGGCAAGTTCACACTTTGATCATATCCCTTTCGTACCCAGTTTTTATGCAATAGTTTTAACCTTCAAACATTACATGAGTAGGATTGATAACATGTAGGTATTGGGAAGTAGTTGATGAGGTAGGAACCTATTGTCCTGCATTCAAACCTTGGGAGTTACTACTACATTATGCTTATAATGTTCTGCTATGCTCGTTGACGTGGATTGTGTTTGAGTGTATTCATGATAGATGTGAGTATTCTTAACTAATGGTTAACTTAAGGTGGCAACTTAAATACACATCTAGGTGGATTGAGGCACGTGGGGAATCCAATGATTGCCTGTATTTTTTTGGAAATCCCGAGGTACCGTGTGATTCTCCTATGGACTGCCACCCAGTCTCAAAGGGATCATGAGATTATTCATGCTAGAAACTTCCGTGTGTAGCCACAAGCTATTATGGGCTCTAGCATAGTTGATTAAGTAGTGTGAACTCTTAAAGTGGTAGACTAGCAGATGTAGGGGATGTAGGTGGTACTGTCTACCCATCGTAAGGTGCTAACGCTTCAGAAAGACTGTTTCTCGGTCATCCGTTTCTCAAACACAATGTAGTGTGAGAAATCCAACGGAGGAGATCGAGTCATGTGGGGAAAAGTGCGCAAACCTCTGCAGAGTGTACACACTAATCATGGTTAGCCGTGTCCCCGGTTATGGACATCTTGAGGATCTGGTTCATGGATTATCATGTTGATCTCATCACTCTAAATTAATTTTGTTGGGTTATTAATTACCTTTTAATTGGGATTGAGATGGGCTTTACCGTTCTCAATGTTTTCAACCAACTTTGTAGTTAAATAAAATGAATTCCTTTGCAGTAGGGAAATATTGGCTTTTCGCAAAAACATGTTAACCATAGAGCCTCCACCAGCCAAATGTGCATGTAGTGATAGCTATTATTCATCATTATTCTATGGTGTGAATTTGTCAGTACATTCAATGTACTGACCCTTTGTGGCTGCAACGTCTCATGTTGCAGGATTCTTACGACGAGTAAGTGATACGTTAGGGTTACGATTTCTACACTCAACTTTGCCGTTGGTGTTGATGGGAATCCACAACCTTGTCGTTACTTCCGCTATTTTCGGATTGAGGTAACAATATTTACGTTATTTTATACATGTGATTTACCTCTGTTATAAATCCTCGAGTACTGTGTGTGTCAGCATACTGATCCAGGGATGACACTTAAGCATAGAGACTGACCGTTTGAGGTCGGGTCGCTACAAGATGTTATCAGAGCACATGTTGACTGTAGGACGTGACCCCTAGAAACTGGCAAGCCCATAGGAAAAAAATTATCTACAACTTTATTTTCGAAAAAGATCTTTTACCTCTCTTCTCTTTCGAGCTTATTCAAATATACCTTTTTAGTGAGACCATACCCCCTTTTCCCCTTTTGACCACACGGAGATTCGGCTGATGAGACCAGTCCAAGAAGTACAAGATATCGAACAATTAGACCACTTCAGAATGAAAAGGATTTTACCGTGCATTAGAAGAATGGAAACTACAACGGTTGAAGACTCCGAAGACTAGGAGAATTTGAAGGCTCTAAAGAATTCCCAGAGTGAAGTGACTTGGAAGGCTCTGAATAGGATCCTCTTAAGTTACCCTCGTGCCCTTCTGAATTTCTTTACCAAAGAACCCCTGGCTTACATATTTTAGATGAAGAGCTTCACCCTGAACCAAAGATAACCCTACGAACACTTTTCCTATGATCCAGCCTTATGGAATTTGTCAGACTATTAAAGTTGCCGAATACCTGAGATGAAGGCGTATTGGAAAAAGATCAGAACATGGAGAGTAAAAACTCGAAGTTTTTGTCAAGAAACCCCTAAGGCAAAGATATCAATTATGGAAGATAGCTCATGGCAATAACATGGGCATAGACACGGCTATCCAGGGTGTTATCGTCCACGGTAGAAGGCTGATGGAGCATCAGTCAGCAAAGGATGCAGCTTTAACCTGAGCTGGTGCATCGCCAGGATCTGGAGTATTACATGAAGAATTTTAGGTGGTCCCTTAGGAAATCATATTTGACAAGGAGGCAATTCATGAAGAAATCTGGAACCAAAAATTGAAAATAGCCAAGCTGGAGGAGCAAAACCTCGTGATACAGGAGATTCATCAGTTTAAACCTTAGAATGGTATAGGTATTTTCCCTTCTACAACGCAGTTGTTGCCAACCGTAGGTCATACGGTGAGGTTCAACCCAGACCCATTTCCTGCAGGAGAAACCATAAATTGTTGACCACCATGAGATATCGATAGTTGTTTAGTATTGACGCTAGACCCGTCAGCTCAGAAGACCCAGTCTCGGAATAACATTACCAAGATGAAAGGACAAAAGGATTGAGGAAAAGGTTATGCTGCTACCGGAAGGTCCCAGGGAAGGAATTATCCCGAAGATCTAAGAAGACCGACACTGCCAAGAATAAGGATGGAGTATATGAATTTTGATGGAACCGTAACCATGTTTCTATGGGTGGTACCACCCCAGACCCCCATGATGGTCGATGGATTTTGAGAAGACCCCTGAACCTAACCTATTTCTTTCTAGCCTCTCCGAATATCGAGGACAAGATTCATTTTAATGGCGGTAGGTTTGTAACATCCCAAAATTCTAAATTTTGGAATGTTATAATAAATAGATAAATTTAAATTTATTGTTTGTTTGTTGTGTGATTGATTGATTGAAAGTGAGTGAATTCAAAACTTTTTGAAAGTTAAATGAGAGGGAATAAAAGGACTTTCCCAAACTTTCATTTTTGCTTTTATGATCTCCGTGAATTCAAATTATTTTCTAATACAAAACCCTAGAGAGAACATGACATGACTTCTTCCATTGAATTAAATGAAAAGGGCATTTGAAAATATTTGAATTTCATTTGGAACTATTTCCACTTCAGAAACTTTATGCAACTCAATGATTTTCACGAGTGAAGATAAAATGACTTCTTCAAATAATATGAAATATGAGTTGGAAGTTTCAAAGAAACCAAATTTAAAGTCCTTTTGAAATTATTTTCAATTTGGACTTATTTGGGCTTTATTCAAATTATTTTTCTCCAAAAATAAAATACACAGAAATTAGGGTAAAATGATTCCCTACATCAGAAAATTGGAGAGAGATAATTTTGTAACCATTTTGGTATTTTTAAAATGATTTTTATGAGGTTTTATTGCAATAGTAGCACTCTTTGCTTTATTTGAATTTTTTGTGGATTTTATTTGATGCTAGAAAAATGTTGATGTTGTAGAAAATATTTTTCTGAAAATTTTGATATATAATATGCCTATATATAATTTCATTTTATTTTCGTTATTCGGTTTTCCTTCTGTTTCTATTTTTAAAAAATAACTGTACATGCGGCCCATAATTATTTACCGCCCACATGTGCAGCATAGTGGCAGCGGGTGCCTCATCTTTTTTCTCTTAAATGGGCCAGGCCTAGCCAGCTTTTTTAGTTTTTTTACTTAGGCCGGATTTTGTTAAAAAAACATAGGCTGCACGGCCAGCCGAATCGCCTTACGCGTTTAGGCCCATGCGACGCGCCTTCAGTGTTTCGTTTTCTTTTCATCTACGTACGTATATGTTTAGTCCCGCATTGCCTAGCTTTTAACCCCTAAATCTCTTTTCCACCTATAAATATAGACCCGTAGAGCCTCCAAAAATCATCTGATTTGGGTTAAATCAATATTTTGGTTTGACTAGATTCATTTAAAAAAATATGTTTTCTCCTCTCCGGCGCGACTTCTGGAAGTTGTCTCTTCTCTCCGAAGTCGTCTTTTCTCTACCTTATAAAGGTATCTTTCTCCATTTTTTTATTCTTCGGTAGTTTATTATTTCTAGACTAGTATGGTAGAATAATTAGATTATCAATTAGTGTATGTATTTATACATTGGACCTAGAATTTTTTTTAGCCGTAGCTATTTTTATTCCGTAAAACAGTTTAGCCCTGATTTTTCAAATATTCATAACTTTTTACTCGTTCATCCAAATTAGATGAAACCATCGCCTATAGTTTTATATTGTTTTCACCTATCAGGTGAACATGTCACATCAAATTTTTGAAATTTTCAAATTTTCAAATTTGTTTAGATTCATATTCAAACTTCTTTTGATCATAACTTGAGTTTTATAACTCCAATTTAATTGATTCTTTTTGCAAATTGAAGCTTTTGACCTAAACTTTCTGATAAGGCCAAATTCACATAATTTTGGTACTGTTAGAAATTGTTTTATGTTGCAAGAGTTATTTTCTTAGTTTTGATGTTTTCCGAACTGTCTTCTTCGTTCTTTCCGATCTTTTGAGTGATTGCTAATGTGTGGTTACTATTGCTTGCTCATGATAGATTGAACGGAGTGTGATGAGTAGAACTATCAGGAGTTATGAGTGTGAATCATCTTCATCAACCGTACAAGGCAAGTTCACACTTTGATCATATCCCTTTCGTACCCAATTTTTATGCATTAGTTTCAACCTTCAAACATTGCATGAGTAGGATTGATAACATGTGGGTATTGGGAAGTGGTTGATGAGGTAGGAACCTATTGTCCTGCATTCAAACCTTGGGAGTTACTACTACATTATGCTTATAATGTTCTGCTATGCTCGTTGACGTGGATTGTGTTTGAGTGTATTCATGATAGATGTGAGTATTCTTAACTAATGGTTAACTTAAGGTGGCAACTTAAATACACATCTAGGTGGATTGAGGCACGTGGGGAATCCAATGATTGCCTGTATTTTTTTGGAAATCCCGAGGTACCGTGTGATTCTCCTATGGACTGCCACCCAGTCTCAAAGGGATCATGAGATTATTCATGCTAGAAACTTCCGTGTGTAGCCACAAGCTATTATGGGCTCTAGCATAGTTGATTAAGTAGTGTGAACTCTTAAAGTGGTAGACTAGCAGATGTAGGGGATGTAGGTGGTACTGTCTACCCATCGTAAGGTGCTAACGCTTCAGAAAGACTGTGTCTCGGTCATCCGTTTCTCAAACACCATGTAGTGCGAGAAATCCAACGGAGGAGATCGAGTCTTGCGGGGAAAAGTGCGCAAACCTCTGCAGGGTGTACAAACTAATCATGGTTAGCCGTGTCCCCGGTTATGGACATCTTGAGTATCTGGTTCTTGGATTATCATGTTGATCTCATCACTCCAAATTAATTTTGTTGGGTTATTAATTACCTTTTAATTGGGATTGAGATGGGCTTTACCGTTCTCAATGTTTTCAACCAACTTTGTAGTTAAATAAAATGAATTCCTTTGCAGTAGGGAAAAATTGGCTTTTCGCAAAAACATGTTAACCATAGAGCCTCCACCAGCCAAATGTGCATGTAGTGATAGCTATTATTCATCATTATCCTATGGTGTGAATTTGCCAGTACATTCAATGTACCGACCCTTTGTGGCTGCAACGTCTGATGTTGCAGGATTCTTACGACGAGTAAGTGATACGTTAGGGTTACGATTTCTACACTCAACTTTGCCATTGGTGTTGATGGGAATCCACAACCTTGTCGTTACTTCCGCTATTTTTGGATTGAGGTAATAGTATTTACGTTATTTTATACATGTGATTTACCTCTGTTATAAATCCTCGAGTACTGTCTGTGTCAACATACCGATCTAGGGATGACACTTAAGTAGAGAGACTTGACCGTCTGAGGTCGGGTCGCTACAACAATGATGCATAAAAGATTTGAACTCTTGGTAGTAAGCATGAACAGTGTTGTTGCCTTGTTTAAATTGTTCAGATTTTCGAAGCAATTCACGACGATAGTAAGGAGGGAAAAATTGTTTTCTCATTACATATTTCAAATCTTTCCAAGTTGTGGGTTGGTTATCAATGTTTTTCTTACAATGCACACTCCACCAAATAGAAGCAAAACCAGTAAATGCCCTAGTGGTAGCTCGTACTCTCTCAAGTTCAGAAAAATCATGGTGAGTAAAGACTTGTTCTACTTCAAGCTCCCAGGCTAGATAAATAGCAGGATTAAATCTACCCTCAAATGACGGTAAAGAGATAAACTCACCATGTGCATGTGTTTGTTGTCCCAACTCTCGTGATGGTGAAGATGTGTGCGTCGCCCAAGAACTTCTATCTCCGAAACCTGTCATGATTAGTAGAAACAAGAAACAAAATTCAAGAATAATGTTCCTATGAACTACTAGGATGTGGTTGTAAAGTTCTCACAGTAAAGCAAATATCAATATCTTACAAGTTCTTATCATGCGGCAGGTGGTGACAGCCAACAAGCGTTGTCCAATAGCTCTGAAGATTGTGTAAAGCGATTGCCAGGGGAACGTACATATACATGGTGTAGAAATATGTGGAGCTGGGTTGGTTATATATGGTAGCAAAAGATTAGCAATAATCAATTCAGAGATGCAATGTTGAATAAACGCTCAACGACGGTACTGTGTTGGTCCTAGGCTAGACCGGACTAGAGACACGAGCCTAGAACACTAATGAGGTCACGCCGTAGCACAACTAGCATCAATAAAAGATATGAAGTATCTCTCGACAGCAAAATATAAGTGAAGATCACAATAGCCGTAAAGATAATGATGTGAAACAACAGCCAAGCAGGATATATCAACAACTTTCCCTTCAACTTTCCTCTGGAAAAGTTAGCGCCAATTTTTTGATCATTTTTTTCAAGAATGGTATTGACTCAAGCTTTCAAACACAAAAGGAATCACTCAATTCCGAATTGATACGAGGAGTTAAAAAATTCTAAAACTGGCCTAAAAACTGGAATAAGCCGTGTTCATGAACTTCGGAGGGCAAAAATACCTATTTAGAAGCCGATTTTGAGGTGCCAAATATTGAAATAGCTTCTGCAATTATTTAGATGCGCCTCGTCGCTAGCTTTCATTTGAGTACTTGCGGAGCCAAAATGGACTTCGTATGAGGAAGTTTTGCCTGTTTTACTGAACAGTGCACAAAACAGATTCCAATCCGAATTCAACTACAAGATTGAGTCTAGATAGATCCGAATTTTGATTTTTTTTTTCTTCTCTCTTTTTTTCCTCACACTTTTTTCTTTTTCTTTCTCTTTTTTTCTCTAACTTTTTCTTTATTCTTTTGTCTCTTGTTTTTTTTCTCTGCCTTTTTTCTGTCTTTTTTCTTTCTCCCTCTTTCCAAGACAAACTAGATAAGATGTAGATTGGATCTAGCCAAGATGTGAACGACCTCAACTATGATTATGACAATGAACTATGGGTAGCACATGGTGGAAATTGATGGATGGGTGGTGGACAGCGGAAGGGATAACGATGCAGCGGCGGCGTGACTAATAGGAACAGAACTCGAAACTCTAAACGAACTAGAGACTAAGACCAGCAACTCGACACGACAATGCAACCGATAATTCAACTATGCAAGCAATGAAAATTAAAATTGCAAAGGCTCAGACTGGCTTGTACAAAGGATGAATAGATTTAACTTATTTTTGTGGCTTTTTCTTGGACAATAGGTAAGAAAATAAATCTAATCTAGCAAAAACTAGAAATTCTCACCGAGCAACCTGAAAACTGATACCACTTGATAGAGGCGAGGGTCCCGATCTTTCGATGAGATGATAACTATCTATTTGGTGGAGTTGACTTTGACGATCCGACTACAAACATGCACGACATTGCGCCTTAGCAATCGCTAAACCAATCTCCCGAGGTTACTGACGATGCTGGAAGCACGATCAACCTGACCACGAAGGTCTATTCCTGCACGCAATCAAAGAACAAGCAAGAATATGATAATGCAATCTGAATATTGCGAATATAGATGAGGTATTGATAAAGGTGGGGATCCTGAAGTGGTCTTGGTCTTGTCGTTGGACACAAACGAAGTACACGAAGTTGCAATGGCTAACTTTTAACTAAACAAATCCCCAGGAAAAAGCTGCTAGATGGATCTACTTATATTGGAGCAAGGGGTGGCGGCCAAGGAGGTGGAAGGACGTCCCAAGGCAGCCTAAAACTAACCCTAGGTCGTACAAGGCTCATGGGCCCAAGTGGAGGTGGTGCAACACCTTTGGACTTGTTGTTTGACTCGGATTCTGCTGCGGCATCAGATTGTTTCGTCGATATCTCAGTGCTCCGGACGAATTTGAAGGTGATTCCAATTGGGTTGGGAAGAGCACGAAATCTACTTTCCAACAAAAAAATGAATCACCCAATTCGGAGTCCGTATTAAAAAGTTGTTGATGTTTTGAGTCAGGTATGTCTATGAAGTCCGAATCTGAATCCAGAACATGAGAGACTTGAACTCTATCTTCTCTTGGCCCAAAAGTGACGTGAGAGGACTTTTTGAACAGAACCTAAACTTCTCCTTTTCCCATATCTTCATATGTGGAGTGTACAAATGTCCCACACACCTGCAATTAGACAAAACACAAAAGTGTGTGAAGTATTTTTGTTCTGCATAACATAAATAGATTATTGAATAGTTTGCACTAAAAATCTCCTGACAAATATGCATGTATGCAATATTTTTGGTCGTATCCAAGGTAGTCATGTCCTCATCATTTGTCCTATATATATTCTGATCCTGGGATCAGAATAGTTATTTGGATCACGGTGCATCCTATATAGGGCCGATTAATGATGACCCACAAGTGTAGGGGATCTATCGTAGCCTTTCGATAAGTAAGAGTGTCGAACCCAACAAGGAGCAGAAGGAAATGATAAGCAGTTTTCAGTAAGGTATTCTCTGCAAGCACTGAAATTATCGGTAACAGATAGTTTTGTGATAAGGCAATTAGTAACGAATAGCAAGTAATAAAAGTAAATAAGGTGCAGCAAGATGGCCCAATCCTTTTTGTAGCAAAGGACAAGCCTAGACAAACTCTTATATGAAGGAAAACGCTCCCGAGGACACATGGGAATTATCGTCAAGCTTGTTTTCCTCACATTCATATGATTCGCGTTCGGTACTTTGATAATTTGATATGTGGGTAGACCGGTGCTTGGGTACTGTCCTTACTTTGACAAGCATCCCACTTATGATTAACCCCTATTGCAAGCATCCGCAACTACAACAGAAGTATTAAGGTAACCTAACCAAAGCATGAAACATATGGATCCAAATCAGCCCCTTACAAAGCAACACATAAACTAGGGTTTAAGATTCTGTCACTCTAGCAACCCATCATCTAGTTATTACTTCCCAATGCATCCCTCTAGGCCCAAACAATGGTAAAGTGTCATGTAGTCGACGTTCACATGACACCACTAGAGGGATGACAACATACATCTCATCAAAATAACAAACGAATACCAAATTCACATGACTACTTATAGCAAGACTTCTCCCATGTCCTCAGGAACAAACGTAACTACTCACAAAGCATATTCATGTTCATAATCAAAGGGGTATTAATATGCATAATGGATCTGAACATCTGATCTTCCACCAAGTAAACCTACTAGCATCAACTACTAGGAGTAATCAACACTACTAGCAACACACAGGTACAAATCTGAGGTTTGGATACAAAGATTGGATACAAGAGATGAACTATGGTTTGAGATGAGATGGTGCTGGTGAAGATGTTGATGGAGATTGACCCCCTCTCGATGAGAGGATCATTGGTGATGACGATGGTGATGATTTCCCCCTCCCAGAGGGAAGTTTCCCCCCTAGAACAGTTTCGCCGGAGCCCTAGATTGGTTCCGCCTCGTGGCGGCGGAGTTTCGTCCCGTGAGCTAGCTTATGATTTTTTCCTCGACGAAAGACTCCATATAGACAAAGATGGGCATCGGAGGGCCACCAGGGGGCCCACGAGGCAGGGGGCGCGCCCCCACCCTCGTGGACGGTGGGTGGCCCCCCTCTGGTACTTCTTTCGCCCAATATTTTTTATATATTTAGAAACGTTCTCCCGTGAAGTTTCAGGACTTTTGGAGATGTGCAGAATAGGTCTATAATATTTGCTCCTTTTCCGACCCAGAATTTCAGCTGCCGGCATTCCCCCTCTTCATGTAAACCTTGTAAAATAAGAGAGAATAGGCATAAGTATTGTGACATAATGTGTAATAATTGCCCATAATGCAATAAATACCGATATAAAAGCATGATGCAAAATGGACGTATCAACTCCCTCAAGCTTAGACCTTGCTTGTCCTCAAGCGAAAACCGAAATCGAAAAATATGTCCACATGTTTAGAGATAGAGGTGTCGATAAAATAAAATATGGACACGAGGGCATCATGATTATTCTTAGAACAGCAATATATATATATCTTCATATGATCTCCCATGCTAAAGTAACAACTCATTCACATACTCAAGTATGAAACAGAAACTTCATTGAAAACTAACAACTATAATCTTAGTCATTGAAGCAATTGCTATTTATCATAACATAGGAAAGAGTCAATATAAGAGCTTCTCAGCAATTCCACATACTCAACCATCTTTTAGTCTTTCACAATTGCTAACACTCACGCGATATTTATGATTATGAAGTTTTAATCGGACACAGAGAAAGACAGGGGCTTATAGTTTTTCCTTCCAACTTTTTACCTCAAGGGTAATGTCAACAATAATAGTTCATGCAAACCCACATCCAATTAGCCATATATATTAGGATCTTTCCAACACATTGCGCTTGCCAAAGGATAAAATGTAAAAAGGAAAGGTGAAGATCACCATCACTCTTATATGAAGTAATAGACAAGAATAAAAGATAGGCCCTTCGCAGAGGGAAGCAGAGGTTGTCATGTGCTTTTATGGTTGGATGCACGAAATCTTAATGCAAAAGAACATCAGTTTATGTTGCCACTTGTGATATGGACCTTTATTATGCAGTCCATCGCTTTTATTTCTTCCACATCACAAGATCGTATAAATCTTATTTTCTCCACAATAATAAGTCATACATATTTAGAGAGCAATTCTTATTGCTTGCAACGATGACAACTTACTTGATGGATCTTACTCAATCCATAGGTAGATATGGTGGACTCTCATGGCAAAACTGGGTTTAGGGATATTTGGAAGCACAAGTAGTATCTCTACTTGGTGCAAAGAAATTGGCTAGCAAGAGAGGGAAAGGCAAGCTCAACACGTGGGATGATCCATGACAATATAATTTATCTCAGTTGTAAGAAAACATAACCCATTACGTTTTCTTCCTTGTCCAACGTCAACTCTTTAGCATATCATACTTTAATGAGTGCTCACAATTATAAAAGATGTCCAAGATAGTATATTTATATGTGAAAACCTCTCTTTCTTTATTACTTCCTATTAATTGCAACGATGACCAAGACTATGTTTGTCAACTCTCAACAACTTTTATTCATCATACTTTTTATATGTGAAGTCACTACTCTCCATAAGATCCATATGATCTCTTTATTTCTTTTTATTTCTTTTCTTTTATTTTATTCCCTGAAGACCATAGCAAAATAATCAAGCCCTTGACTCAACACTAATCTTTATTATATATAGCTCACGGACTCGATACATAGAAGGATCATAAAGCAAAACTCACAACTAGATCATACTAAAACTTTATTCTACTAGATCAAGATATTACCAAAAGGATTGAACTAAGAAAAATGGTAAAGATAAAAGTGTGATGGTGATACGATACCAGGGCACTCCCCCAAGCTTGGCAGTTGCCAAGGGGAGTGCCCATACCCGTGTGTTTATGTCTCCTTCGGGGGTGGTGATGTAATATTCTTGGCGATGATGCCCCGCAGGATACGATTCTCTTCTTCGAGCTTATTGACTTGCTGCTTGAGGTCCATTATTTCCTTACGGAGCTTGCCCGTGATGGCTAAAGCTCCCTTAACCCAAGGATGTTGCATAGCTGCGGGAGAACAAGTAACACTCTTTTTCATATTTTCATAAGAAAGAAATCTAGCATTGGAAGGGATGACCGAGTTTGGAATAGCCGAGCTCTGTAGTTCCCCCATGGTGAATCCCGCTCGGAAACAAGAAGTAACTTCTTCATCCTCCTCCATGGCATATATCCTTTTCAAATCGGCCTCCATCTCTTCCTCAGTTGATGGCCCAAGTGGTCAGCATTGCTGTTTTCTCTTGGCCCCGGTGTCGGATGAGACACCCGACTCTCCCCGACTGACTCTTGAGAAGACATCTTGCTCTAAATCTGCAGCAGAAACAGCTCGAAACAAAGATAGAGGATATTTGCATGATACGGTGGTCAAAACCTTCGGGAGATTATATAATGAATTTTTACCGACCAAACGAAGTATCATGCAAGAAAACGGAGTCCGGAGAGCACACGAGGTGCCCACGAGGCAGGGGGCGTGCCCTCCACCCTTATGGAAGCCTCGTGTCCTTTCCGGTCTTCTTCTTATTTTCCTATTTTCTTAAATATCCCAAAATGGAGAATAATTGCCATTAGAACTGTTTTGGAGTCGGTTTACTTACCGTACCACGTACCTATTCCTTTTCGGAGTCTGAAACGTTCTGGAAAGAGTCCCTTATGTATTCCTCCGGGGTTACGGTTTCAATAACATTAGTTTCATCATTTATAGGATTACTTGAGATATAATGTTTGATTCTTTGATCGTTCACCACCCTCGGGTTTGTGCCTTCGAAGTTGTTGATTTTTATGGCACCGGAACGGTAGACCTCCTCGATGATGTAAGGACCTTCCCATTTAGAGAGGAGTTTTCCTGCAAAAAATCTTAAACGAGAGTTGTATAACAATACATAATCACCTACATTAAACTCACGTTTTTGTATCCTTTTGTCATGCCATCTTTAACTTTTTCTTTAAACAGTTTGGCATTCTCATAAGCCTGGGTTCTCCATTTATCAAGTGAGCTAAAGTCAAAAAGCCTCTTCTCACCGGCCAGTTTGAAGTCATAGTTGAGCTCTTTAATAGCCCAATATGCCTTATGTTCTAGTTCAAGAGGTAAGTGACATGCTTTACCATAAACCATTTTATACAGAGACATACCCATAGAATTTTTATATGCGGTTCTATAGGCCCATAATGCATCATCAAGTTTCTTGGACCAATTCTTTCTAGATCTATTGACAGTCTTTTGCAAAATTAATTTAAGCTCTCTATTGCTAAGTTCTACTTGACCGCTAGACTGTGGATGATATGGAGATGCAATTCTATGATTAACATCATACTTAGCAAGCATTTTATGAAAAGCACCATGACAAAATGTGAACCACCATCAGTCATTAAATATCCAGGGACTCCAAACCTCGGAAAAATAACTTCTTTAAGCATCTTAATAGAGGTGTTATGATCAGCACTACTAGTTGGAATATCTTCTACCCGCTTAGTAACGTAATCAACAACGACTAAAATATGTGTATACCCATTAGAGGAAGGAAACAGTCCCATGTAATCAAAACCCCAAACATCAAATGGTTCAATAACAAGTGGATAATTCATAGGCATTTCTTGACATCTACTAATATTACCAATTCTCTGACATTCATCACAAGACAAAACAAACTTAAGGGCATCCTTGAAGAGAGTAGGCCAATAAAAACTGGATTGCAATACCTTATGTGTAGTTCTGTCCCCAGCATGGTGTCCTCCATAAGCCTCGGAGTGGCACTTGCGTAGGATCTGTTCATGTTCATGCTCAGGTACACAACGTCTAATAACACCATCTACTCCTTCTTTATAAAGATGTGGGTCATCCCAGAAGTAATGTCTTAAATCATAGAAGAACTTTTTCTTTTGCTAGTATGTGAAACTAGGTGGTATAAATTTAGCAATGATATAATTAGCATAATCAGCATACCATGGAGCAGTACGAGAAGCATTTATGACAGCTAGTTATTCATCAGGAAAGCTATCATCAATAGGTAGTGGGTCATCAACAACATTCTCTAACCTAGACAAGTTGTCTGCAACGGGGTTTTCAGCAACCTTTCTATCAATAATATGCAAATCAAATTCTTGTAGTAAGAGAACCCATCTAACAAGTCTAGGTTTAGCATCTTTCTTTTCCATAAGATATTTAATAGCAGCATGATTAGTGTGAACAGTTACTTTAGAATCAACAATATAAGGTCTGAACTTATCACAACCAAATACCACTGCTAAAAATTCTTTTTCAGTAGTAGAATAATTTCTTTGGGCACTGTCTAGAGTTTTACTAGCTTATTGAATAACATTTAATTTCTTATCAACTCTTTGTCCTAGAACAACCCCCTATAGTATAATCACTAGCATCACACATAATTTCAAATGGTAAATTCCAATCAGGAGGTTGAAAATAGGTGCATAAAACAAAGCTTTCTTAAGTATTTCGAATGCTTCTACACAGTCATCATCAAAGACAAAAGGGAAATCTTTTTGTAAGAGATTAGTCAGAGGCCGAGAGATTTTACAGAAGTCCTTAATGAACCTCCTATCAAAACCGGCATGACCAAGGAAACTTCTTATACCTTTAATGTCCTTAGGACACATCATCTTTTCAATATCATCAACTTTAGCTTTATCAACTTCAATACCTCTTTCAGAAATTTTATGCCCCAAGAAAATACCTTCATTAACCATAAAGTGGCATTTCTCCCAATTCAAGACAAGATCAGTTTCTTCACATCTCTGCAAAACTCGATCAAGGTTGCTTAAGCAATCATCAAAAGAAGTCCCATAAACAGAGAAATCATCCATGAATACCTCAAAAATCTTTTCACAAAAGTCAGAGAATATAGCAGTCATACATGTTTGAAAGGTAGAAGGTGCATTACATAAACCAAAAGGCATATGTCTATAAGCAAAGGTACCGAAAGGGCAAGTAAAAGTTGTCTTCTCTTGATCCTCTTTTGACACAGGTATTTGAGAGAAACCAGAATAACCATCTAGAAAGCAAAAATGTGTATGTTTGGATAATCTTTCTTGCAATTGATCAATAAAAGGAAAAGGGTAATGATCCTTTTTAGTAGCTTTATTTAATTTGCGGAAATCAATTACCATTCTATAACCTGTAACAATTCTTTGTGGGATCAATTCATCTTTATCATTAGGAACAACAGTAATACCTCCCTTCTCAGGGACACAATGGACAGGACTTACCCACTGACTACCAGCAATGGGATAAATTATACCTGCCCCAAGAAGCTTTAGAATTTCTTTTCTTACTACTTCTTTCGTCTTAGGATTTAACCGTCGTTGGTGATCAACAACCGGTTTAGCATCCTTCTCCAATTTTATTTTGTGCTGGCAGAGAGTGGGACTAATGCCCTTAAGATCATCAAGAGTATATCCAATAGCATCACTGTGCTTCTTCAGAGTTTCCAATAATTTCTTTTCTTCATGCTTTGAAAGGTTAGCACTAATAATAACATGATATACTTCTTTACCATCAAGATAAGCATATTTAAGAGTATCAGGTAAAGGTTTAAGATCAAACACGGGATTACCCTTAGGTGGAGGGGGATCCCCTAGTATTTCAACAGGCAAGTTGTGTTTCAAAATAGGTCCCTGTTTAAAGAATACTTCATCTATTTCCCTTCTTTCATTCATAAACATATCGTTTTCATGGTCTAGCAAGTATTGTTCTAAAGGATCAGTAGGAGGCACGGCAATAGAAGCAAGACCAATAATTTCATCTTTACTAGCTAATTCTTTATCATGGGGTTGTCTATGAAATTTAGCAAAATTAAACTCATGAGACATATCCCCTAAACCAATAGAAACAATATCCTTATTGCAGTCTATCTTAGCATTAATAGTATTCAAGAAGGGTCTACCAAATATAATGGGACAAAAGTCATCTTGTGGGGAATCAAGAACAAGAAAATCAGTAGGATATTTAACTTTCCCACACAAGACTTCAACATCTCTAACAATCCCAACTGGTGAAATAGTATCTCTATTGGCAAGCTTAATTGTAACATCACTCTCTTCTATCTCAGCAGGTGCAATATCATGCATAATTTCTTGGTATAAGGAATGAGGTATTGCACTTGCACTAGCACCCATATCACATAATCCATGATAGCAATGATCTCCTATTTTAACAGAAATAACATGCATTCCTACAACAAGTCTATGTTTATTTTTAGTATCAAGTCTAGCAATTCTAGCAGATTCATTGCAGGAGTAAATAACATGCCCATCAATATTATCGGCCAAGAGATCTTTAACCATAGAAACACTAGGTTCAACTTTAATTTGCTTAGGGGGTTTGGGTGTCTTAATATTACTTTTGTTAACCAGAGTTGAAGCTTTGGCATGATCCTTTATTCTAACAGGGAAAGGTGGTTTCTCAATATAAGTAGTAGGAACAACAAGATCATTATAAGTGATAGTCTTTTCTTCAACTTTAATAGGTGCAACTACTTTTACTTCAATGGGATGATTATATGTAAACCACTTCTCCTTAGGGACATCAACATGAGTAGCAAAGTATTCACAGAAAGAAGCTACTATCTCAAAGTCAAGTCCATATTTAGTGCTAAATTCACGGAAAGCATCGGTATCCATAAAAGATTTAACACAATCAAACTTAGGTGTTATACCCGACTCCTTACCTTTGTTGAGGTCCCAATCTTCAGAGTTGTGTTTAATTCTTTCCAGTAAATCCCATTTGAATTCAATAGTCTTCATCATAAAAGATCCAGTACAAGAAGTATCGAGCATGGAGTGATTACTGAGAGAAAGTCGAGCATGAATTTTTTGAATAATCATTTCTTTTGAGAGCTCATGATTGGGGCATGAATATAGCATTGACTTAAGCCTCCCCCAAGCTCGAGCGATGCTTTCTCCTTCGCGAGGCCAAAAATTATATATATAATTACGATCACGATGAACAAGATGCATAGGATAAAACTTCTGATGAAATTCCAATTTCAATCGTTGGTAATTCCATGATCCAATATCATCACATAGCCTCAACCATGTCAATGCATCTCCCTTCAAAGATAAAGGGAAGACCTTCTTCTTGATAACATCCTCGGGCATACCTGCAAGCTTAAATAGCCCACAAACTTCATCCACATAGATTAGGTGCAAATCGGGATGTAATGTTCCATCACATGTGAAAGGATTAGCTAGTAGTTTCTCTATCATACCCGAAGGAATTTCAAAGTAAACATTTTAAGTAGGTTCAGTAGGCTGAGGAGCAACCCTTTTCTCTACTGGTCGGGGTGAAGATACCCCGAACAAGCCCCTCAAAGGATAATGTTCCATAGTAACAAGTGACAGTAAATTTCAACACACTATATAAATTTTTCCTTACCAAATTCCACCTACCAAAGGTGCTTCACTCCCTGACAACGGTGCTAGAAAAGAGTCTTGATGACCCACAAGTGTAGGGGATCTATCGTAGCCTTTTCGATAAGTAAGAGTGTCGAACCCAACAAGGAGTAGAAGGAAATGATAAGCAGTTTTCCGTAAGGTATTCTCTGCAAGCACTGAAATTGTCGGTAACAGATAGTTTTGTGACAACGTAATTTGTAACGAGTAGCAAGTAATAAAAGTAAATAAGGTGCAGCAAGATGTCCCAATCCTTTCTGTAGCAAAGTACAAGCCTGGACAAACTCTTATATGAAGGAAAACGCTCCCGAGGACACATGGGAATTATCGTCAAGCTAGTTTTCATCACGTTCTGATGAGGACATCAATACCATTGTTACACCCACAACCCCTGCTGCTATACATACTGGACCAATTACTAGAGCTCGCGCACGCTAATTAAATTATCAGGTACTTTCGTTTCTTGGTAATTATTCTAATGTTCATGAGAATATGATGCTGCCTAAATTGGATACATTTGTTTTGCTTACAAATGAAGGGCCTGGCACGGATAAGAGGGATGAACACCGGAGCAAGACCAAGCATGGAGATGATGGCATGCGCAAGGGGATCAAGAACGGAGTTACAAGTGATGATTTCAGGCCTTTGAAGCCACCATAAGGAGTGCATGAAGCCTTGGACGAAATATACAAGATGCCACTTATAAATTTCGTCCAGAGGTTATTCTAGGTGCTGCGTCACCTTATTATTGGGCCAGGCCCATGTATTGTCGAAATACTTAAGTATAGGCTGTTTTTAGAGTCCGTATGTGTGGGGAAACAAGAGTTAGGGTTGATTTCGGACCCCTCCTCCAAGGGCCACGAAATTCCCCCCTCTTCCTCCATATATACAGCCCTTAGGGCGTCGTTTAGACTTTGGGTTTTGTTTAGATTAAAAGTTTGCCATAGCTGCAACTTCGCGTACTTCGTTTGTGTCCAGCGACCAGACCAAGATGTCACAGAACCCCACCTTGATCAATAAAGCTTTCATCTTATATTAGCAATATCCATATTGCAATCTCAGTTTCTTGCTTGTTCTTCGTTTGCTCGCAGGAAACAGGCCCTCGTGGTCAGGTTGATTGTGCTCTCGCGTGGTCAATAACCCCTCGGAGTTGGTTTAGCGATTGCTAAGGCGGGGGCGTCCTCGCACGTTCGTAGTCGGATCGTCAAAGTCGACTTCCTCTAAAACGATAGCCACCATCTCATCAAAAGACGGGACACCTTTGCCTCTATCACGTTCATATGATTCGCGTTCGTTTCTTTGATAATTTGATATGTGGGTGACCGGTGCTTGGGTACTGTCCATACTTGGACAAGCATCCCACTTATAATTAACCCCTATTGCAAGCATCCGCAACTACAACAGAAGTATTAAGGTAAGCCTAACCATAGCATGAAACATATGGATCCAAATCAGCCCCTTACGAAGCAAAGCATAAACTAGGGTTTACGCTTCGGTCACTCTAGCAACCCATCATCTACTTATTACTTCCCAATGCCTCCCTCTAGGCCCGAACAATGGTGAAGTGCCATGTAGTCGACGTTCACATGACTACTTATAGCAAGACTTCTCCCATGTCCTCAGGAACAAACATAACTACTCACAAAGCATATTCATGTTCATAATCAGAGGGGTATTAATATGCATAATGAATCTGAAAATATGATCTTCCACCAAGTAAACCAACTAGCATCAACTACAAGGAGTAATCAACACTACTAGCAACCCACAAGTACCAATCTGAGGTTTGGATACAAAGATTGGATACAAGAGATGAACTAGGGTTTGAGATGAGATGGTGCTGGTGAAGATGTTGATGGAGATGGACCCCCTCCCGATGAGAGGATCGTTGGTGATGATGATGGTGATGATTTCCCCCTCCGGGAGGGAAGTTTCCCCGGCAAAACTGCTCCGCTGGAGCCCTAGATTGGTTCCGCCAAGGTTCCGCCTCGTGGCGGCGGAGTTTTGTCCCGTGAGCTAGCTTATGATTTCTTCCTCGACGAAAGACTCCATATAGCCAAAGATGGGCATCAGAGGGCCACCAGGGGGCCCACGAGGCAGGGGCGCGCCCAGGGCGGTAGGGCGCGCCCCCACCCTCGTGGATGGTGGGTGGCCCCACTCTGGTACTTCTTTCTTCCAATATTTTTTATAAATTCTGAAACGTGCTCCCGTGAAGTTTCATGACTTTTGGAGATGTGCAGAATAGGTCTCTAATATTTGCTCCTTTTCCAGCCCAGAATTTTAGCTGCCGGCATTCCCATGTTCATGTAAAACTTGTAAAATAAGAGAGAATAGGCATAAGTATTGTGACATAATGTGTAATAACAACACATAATGCAATAAATATCGATATAAAAGCATGCTGCAAAATGGACATATCAATTAACATGTTCCCGAGATCTAAAAACAAGAACCGAACCCTACCTCCCACTTCCACCTCTCGGCCCCCATCCCCACAGCGGCGCGCCTCCTCCCCCACGACCGATGCGCCACCTACCCTCCTCCCCGCGGCCGGCGCACTAACTCCCTCGCGGCCACCTCATCCACCGCCGCAGCCGCCTCCCGTCGTCATCGACCGCGGCGCGGCCCTGGATCCCTGTGCGCCGCCCTAGGGCCTTGGTTCTCGAGCGCCATGGCCGGTCCCCGGATTCCACGAGCGGCCGCTAGCTCCCTCCCCCTGAATTCACCGTGGTGGTGGCCTCGCTCCCCTTGAATCCAGCGAGGCGATGACCTTCCTCCCTCCCGCTGAGTCCACCGCGGCGGCGACCTCCCTTCCGCTGAATCCACCATGACGGCGGCCTCCCCCTGCTTCCACAACGGCGGCGCCCACCCTCCCACGTGCTTCTAGCAATAAAAGCACATGTGCTATTCACCTACGTCATACTCCTCGTCGGGTCGTCAACCTCATGAGCTTCACTGCCCAATCCATCATTCGCTGCTATCCCAGCTGCAGCGGCCCACTCCTTCCCTTGGGCCCCTCCACCCCGCTGGTCGTCGACGCTTGATAACCCACAAGTATAGGGGATCGCAACAGTTTTCGAGGGTAGAGTATTCAACCCAAATTTGTAGATTCGACACAAGGGGGGCCAAAGAATATTTGAAGGTATCAGCAGCTAAGTTGTCAATTCAACAACACTTGGAGATTAATTATCTGCGGCAAAGTGATTAGTAGAAAAGCAGATTGATAGTAGTGCCAGCAGCAATAGTAACAGTAACAGTGATAGCAGTAATTTTGTAGCAAGTGTAACAGTGAGAATAGCAATAGTAACGCAGCAAGATCAATAAGGATAAATTCGTAGGAATTGAATTGGTGACTTGTTAGATGATATTCATCATGAGACAGTTATAACCTAGGGCGATATGGCACTAGCTCCAGTTCACCGATATAATGTAGGCATGTATTCCATAAATAGTCATACGTGCTTTATTAAAAGAACTTGCATGACATCTTTTGTCCTACCCTCCCGTGGCAGCGGGGTCCATATTGGAAACTAAGGGATATTAAGGCCTCCTTTTAATAGAGAACCGAAACAAAGCATTAACATACAGTGAATATATCAACTCCTCAAACTACGGTCATCACCGGGAGTGGGCCCGGTTGTTGTCACTCCGGGGTTGCCGGATCATAACACGCAGTAGGTGACTATAACTTGCAAGATCAGATCTAAAACATGGATATAATGATGAATTCATAAACGCTTCAGATCTGAGTTCATGGCACCCGGGCCCAAAGTGACAAGCATTAAGCATGGCGAAGTCATAGCAACATCAGTCTAAGAACATAGTGGATACTAGGGATCAAGCCCTAGCAAAACTAACTCAATTACATGATGAATCTCATCCAACTCCTCACCGACCAGCGAGCCTACAAAGGAATTACTCACTCCCGGTGAGGAGCATCATGGAATTGGCGATGGAGAAGGGTTGGTGATGACGAAGAACAAAGACCCCCCCTCTCCGGAGCCCCAAACAGACTCCAGATCTGCCTCCCCCCCCCCCGAGGAAGAACAAGGCTTGGCAGCGGCTTTGTCTCGTGGATCGTGATAATTCTGTTTCCCTGGTATTTTTCTAGAAATATGTGATTTTATAGTATCAAGGGGGTCGTCAGCGGGACCACCAAGTGGGTACAACCCACCTGGGCGCGCCAGGAGAGGGGGCATGCCCTGGTGGGTTGTGCCCATCCAGGGGCCCCTCTCTGGTGGGTCTTGGCTCCAGTAATTCTTATTATTGATATAAAAAATCCTCAAAAAGTTCCGTTCCATTCTGAGAACTTTTATTTCCGCAAAAAAAACAACACTGTGATAGTTCTGCTGAAAACAGCGTCAGTCCGGGGTTAGTTTCATTCAAATCATGCAAATTAGAGTCCAAAACAAGAGGAAAAGCATGAGAAAAAGTAGATATGTTGGAGACGTATCAACTCCCCCAAGCTTAAACCTTTGCTTGTCCTCATGCAATTCAGTTGATAAACTGAAAGTGAGAAAGAAAAACTTTTATGAGCTCTTTTACAATTGTTTTGTATAAATAAGCTTAAACAACACCCAGGTTTTCAGCCAATCATTATAACTAACCATGTCGACAATAACTATTAAAGATTATAATGACTCATATCAATAACATAACCAGCTAGTGAGCAATAATAAGATATCTCAAATGGCAACACATTGTCAAAACAACCATGATATAATATGACAATAATGGTATGTCGCTAGCCCTTTCTGAGACAGCAAAACATAAATGCAGAGCACCTCCAAAGTTCAAGCAGCGACCAAAAATTGTAATTCATGGTAGAAAAGATCCAATCATGATGCACCCAACATTAGCTACACACAATGCATAAATCATGACCGCTGTGCTCTACTCAGTTTCTGGCGCTTGTTTTAGAGGGTGATGACACAACATAAAAGTAAATAGAAAGTCCCTTCGCAGAGGGAAGCAGTGATTTGCAGAGGTGCCAGAGCTTAGTTTTTAAAACAGAGATAAATGATATTTTGAGACATGCACCCTTCTCATTCACTTCACAACCACCAGTTATCAACATCTTCCACGCTAAGCACGCTAGTGGCGGTTCCCAAGTGGTAAAAACTAAAGGTTTTGAATCCATTGGGAGTTTTTGTTTAATTATTTCAGAGATGAAATCTTTTTCATGTTTGCAGTTTCGGACTGGGCATCCCTATTACTGCCCATTTTCTCATGCGATGGCGAGTGAATAAACACTCGACCTGAGAATAACCCGCTTAGCACGGAAGATATCGATCACCTACTATCGTTCCATGAACGATCCAGGCACACAAAACGGATAATTTTTTAGAAGTTTTTAGAGGTGGCACATGCAAATTTACTTAGGACGGTAGGGTAATACCACATATAGGTAGGTATGGTGGACTCATCTGGAATAACTTTGGGTTCAAGGTTTTGATGTACAAGCAGAGTCCCCAGTTAGTACAGGCGAAGGCTAGCAATTAAGATTGAGAAGCGGCCAGCTAGAGAGCAACAACGATCATAACCATGCATTATGCGTAAGTAACATTGGACACTAGCATTTGTAGGATATGAACACCATGAACATAAACATTATAGAGGCTATGGTTTTGATTCAACTACATGCATGAACATGTAGCAAGTCAAGCCACTTGAACATTCAGAGGAGGATACCATATCATCATACTACACCACAATCATTTTAACGCTATGTTGATATTCAAGATAAATCATTATTAACTCCCACCTACTTATGCATGGCATGAGTAACTATAATATCTAATTGTTATTGCAAACATGTTTAATCATAACGGGTTGAATCATGGACGCTAGGTTAAACATATTTACACGGACAAGACAGGTCGAGCTCATACCAGTTTCTCTTTGCCACGGCGAGTTTATCGAATGTCGTCATTATTGCCTTTCACTTGCACGACCGAATGATATGAAAATAATAATAGTGCAAGAGTGCCATGGACTAAGTTGGAATCTGCAAACATTTTATTCAATGGGAGAAGACAAGGTAAAATGGGCTCTTTATTAGTTCAACAATTATTCATATGAGAGCCACTCAACATTTTCATCATGGTCTTCTCCTCGATACAACTCGAATAAAAGAAAAGAATTTCAGAGAAACACACTGAATATTTTTGGAGTTCTTGGTTTTCTTTAGTAAGCAAATAAAAGGGAAAAGCAAAAACGAGAAAAAATATTTACACGGGAAAGCTCCCAACAAGCAAAAGAAGAACAAGGAAATCTTTTTGGATTTTCTTTTTAGTACTACTACTAAGCATGCATAGAAAGTAAATTAACTACAACTTTTTTTTTGGTTTTTCTAAAGTTTTTCAAACACACAAGAAGAAAGGAAAAAATAAATCTAACCATGGATGATACAATGAAAAAGTGAGAACACCAACAAATGGAATAACTAGATATGAATGTAAAGTCGGTGAGAGACACATACTCCCCCAAGCTTAGGCTTTTGGCCTAACTTTGTAGTCGATTAGTAGCCTGGATAATAGTCGGCGTGGTAGCTCATGGAGGCTCTCGGTGCGGATGCCTCAGCACGCCGTGCTGCCACCACTGTCGCGTTATGAGCTCGGGCCTCGCTCTCAAGGACAAAATATCTTTCCTTGCTGTGATAATCAAAGAGAGCAGGCGCAGGCAAATATGTGTCCACAACATGTGATTGGTTAAACAACAAATTATAAGTGAAGTTATCAGCCCTTCCCTTAAGAATTTTGTGATCTTTCAAAGCATCAGAATCTAAATACCAAGTGGGTAGGATAGGATCAAAGGGCAAAGGTGAGACACCCAGCCCTCATGCTAGACATGTGGCATAAATTCCACCATAGAACCAACCACTTTTAGCATTGTGATGTAGTCTGCATGCAACAATCGCTCCAAGGTTATAATTCTTTCACCAAGGAGAGCGGTGTGAAGGAGGCTCAAATCTGGCGCACAAAGTATGCTACAGTCATCCTTGCCGACTATGCATTTCCCGTTAAATAATGCAAAATACTGAATTGCGGGAAAATGAATTCTCTTTATTCTTCCCTGCCTCACTCCCCTATTTTCACCATAGCAAAGGCTAGTCAAGAAAGACTCGTACTCAACTGTTGGTGGCTCATCAAGTGAACCTCAAAATGGCAGTTTGCAATGGTAAGAAAAAATCTCCAGTGGGATAGTATAAGGATTATCATAAATCATAAACGATACCCTAGACTCACGAGGGAAATGTTTAAATCCCTTGACAAATGATTCAGAGAGACGTTGGTGTTCTGCACACTTATCTGATAGGTAGGGACCGAGGCCGGCATTGTGAACATATTGCTCAAATTCCTCCTTAATGCCCACACGCACCATATATTCATCACTAGGCCATAAACATGTCTTGGTGGCGGCATCTCGCGTGGAACTTTCACTTGGTTCAACATAAGACCGACGAGCAGAACTGTCACTAGAAGATGCCTCCGAGGATCGTCTCCTCGAAGAACTCCTTCCAAATAGGTTCATCATGTCCGCATACAATTTTCTGAAAATAAAAAATTTTGAATGACAAAAATTTGTCAACAAATCTTCGTAAGATTGATAGCAACTACTCATAGGCATACCTAGAGGCCATAACAAGCATTCAAACTACTTAGAACACTAAGAATTCAACATGCAAGCACATCTATAACAGCACCAAGAGTAGCTAATTATTCAAAGTATAAGCCACTAAAACAAACACTAATTGGACAAATGGTGGAGTCACATACCAAGCAACAATCCCCTGAAACAGTTTCGGAATCGGAGCTTCGAGCAAAGAGATCGAAATCCACGGGTTTGAGCTCAATAACACGGGAGAGAGAGCAATGGGGATTTTTTTCCTGGAGATAAGTGATGATGTGGTATGAAGAGGTAAGTGAGGGGGGCCATGTGGGGACCACAACCCACCAGGGCACGCCCAGGTGGGTTGTGCCCACCTGGTGCACCTCCCTCTGATGATATTTGCACCAAAAATTCTCAAATATTCAAAAACAATCATATTAAATTTTCAGGGCATTTTGAGAACTTTTATTTTTGGGTCATTTTTTATTGAACGGGAAATTTAGAAAACAGACAAAACATGGCATTTTATTTTATTTAACTAATCAAAACAGAGAATAAAAAGTAAGGATAGAACGTAGTGCTTACTAAATTCATCAACTTCATACCGTTCAAAAATGATCCATTAATAAGGTTGACCAAGTCTTATTAACGACCACTTTCGATTAGCATGAAATCAAAGAACTTTTGTAAATCACTAAGTTACCTCAATGGGGATATGCATTTCCCCAACAATAAGTATTTCATATTTCTATTTAACAGTACGTAGAGGTATTTGAAAACTTCCAATAGTGATTGTTGGAGATTTTTCAATAACATTAATACCATTCACTTGGAATTGTTTCTTCAAAAAGTGCATCGTATGCTCATTACCATTAATATGAAAGGTGACCTTGCTTTTATCACTACTAGGAAAAGGGCTAAAGATGAAATTGACACTAATGACGCACCAGAGAAGTGGTGCGCCACTACTATTTACTAATGGCGCACCACGTGAAGATACGCCATTAGTGTGTAAGACACTAATGGCGCACCAGGCACAAGGTGCGCCACTAGTAACAAAATGTTTTTTTTCATTTTTTCAAACATACTAATGGCGCATCCGGGCAAAGTGCGCCATTAGTAGTTAGAACTACTAATGGTGCACCAACCGTTGAGTGCGCCACTACTGTATTCATTTTTTTTTACTTTTTTGCAAAACTACTAATGGCGCACCATCGCATAGTGCGCCATTACTAGTTCAAACTAGTAATGGCGCACTGTGCCACGGTGCGCCATTAGTATAAAAATTATTTTTAATACTTTTTTGCAAAACTACTAATGGTGCATGTATGTGTGGTGCACCCTCCCCCGCTCCACCGCCGCCGACGAGCACCCCCCGCACCATCTCCCCCGCTCCACCGGTCGCCGCCGCC
>NC_041392.1:379878787-379882308 GCF_002162155.2 Triticum dicoccoides | reverse complement strand
CAAATTTGATTATATTTTCAAATAACAAATTTGATGATATTTTAAAATAATAAATTTGATGATATTTTTTCATATTCATAAATATTTTCAAATAACAAATTTGATGATATTTTTTAAAAAATTATTACTTTTTTTAGAAAAAATATTACTGTTATCATTTAAACAAGTTTGAACATATTTAAACACAAATAAATATCAAACAATATTTTAAATGCATAAAAACAAAAATTAGGGAGCCTGGGAATCGAACCCAAGACCTCCTAGTGTGTGTGCTGCGTGCTGACCAGTCGGGCTAGTGGGCGTGTTCTGATGGAGATAGGGTTAGGTGGAATATAACCTGACCAGTCGGGCTAGTAATTAAAACAAAATTCTAATGGTGCACCAGGGGTAGGTGCGCCATTAGAATCGTCATACTTATGGCGCACTAGGGGGAGGTGCGCCATTGCTAACCCTCCCCCACTCCATCTATTCCCCTCGCACTTTGTGGCCTCCCTCCCTCGCCGGATCCCCCACTCGACCCCAAACGTACATGGCCGCCCCTTGCTCCGCCCCCTCCGTCCGCCGCGCCTGCACGTCGTCGGCGCCGCCGTCGCCATTGTGGTCTTGCGCTGCCCCGACGCCGCCGCCCCGACCCCCGCGGGACTCCACCCCCGCCGCCCCCGCGCCCCCCGAACGGGATCGGCCGAGCGCGTGCCGCCCGCTCCTCTCCTCTCCTCCTTCCTCCGACGAGTGAGGGCCTCCTCCGGCCCCTGCAGCAGCCGGCGAGCACGGCCCCGACGCAGCCACCCCGCCTGCCCCTGCCGTCCTCCGCCACCGGCCCCTGCTCTCCTTCGACCGCGGCGAGCGAGGACCCAGACGAGCTCGGACCCCGACCCCGACCCCAACCCCTCCGGCGACCAGGTACCTCTCCTCCTTCCTCCTTTCTCCCTCTCTCCACCATTCCCCATTCCGCTGCTGCCTCCGGTGGCCGCTCGCTGCCTTGCACACCCGCGCACGCACCTAGCCGTGTCGGCCCTGCTTGTCGTCCCGCGCGCGCCCCTGCGCCTGCCTGAGCTGCTTCTGCTTACTGTACTGCTAGCTAGCTTTTCAATTTTTACATTGACTAACCTCCTAGATAGGCCCTAATCTATGGTTAAACAACTGGTAAAAAGACTGAATAAAATATGAGTAGGTAGTATATGATCAATAGGCAATACTAGTGGATATTAGGCCTTTTTACAGGCAATAATAGTGGGTGATGTACCTGGATGTCTGTGGGTGATGCTCTGGTGGTATGTATGATGTCTCCGCTATTTTTGAGATTGCTACTGCTATCTCACCAGATTATATGTAGTGTGTCATTCTTGCTATGGTCATGTAAGAGAAATGCTTTGCCTTGCTAATTTTACCATGAGATTTGGGGTAATCAGCTAGTTCTGGTCAAAGCAAGTGGTTTTCCTGAGCTATGCCTTGGTTAGAAAATGATGCATGATGGTTTGTTTAGAAGAGGAATAATCTGAGGATAGCACGTATCATGGGGTCAAACCTGGGACCCCTATTGTAATTTGATTTTGATTATTAATTTTTCTGTGAGCAGATGAATTACAGTGTTTGTGTTGTAATGAAACTTGAGCTGAAATAGAACTTGACAGCCTGTACAGTGAATATATACAGTCATTGTAATTTTTGGGAGTAATTTTTGGTGTCAAATCACTCAAGCAGTAACTAAAGTTTTAAACTGAACTTGACACAATACTATTCAGTTAATTTGCTTGGACAGTAGTATGTATGCTCATCACTTTATGTATGGTGTTATGCACTGTTATCTCTGTTTAGTTGATTAATGAAGCACTAGGCTCATCCATGGTACAAGTTCACCTGTGAACACTTGAAATTAGTCAGGACATCCCGTACTGATAGATGTAAATTGTGTCCAGTAGGCTTTGAAGCACCGGTTTTTCCTGTTTCTAACTCCGAATCTGATATAAATCATACTGTTGGCATAAGTGGTCTTTTGTATATGTGCTGACGCTTGGTTAATATAAAGCTATATATGATGTTGTAATTGTGATGATGCTACTTGTGATCTTCTGAAATGACCCATTGGCGACTTCATTACGCGGGGATAATGATATTGCAGGTACCCCGAGAGGCCCTTGAGTTTGCCGGAATGTCGATTAACTTCCGTTCCGGCAAATTCAGGTACTCCATATGTCCTATTTTCAGCAAAGGTCATGCTGAAATTTTCCGTGAATTTTAGGATGACTTTGCTAAAAATAGGACATATGGGGTACTTGCGACTAATGTTGATTATCTTCTGCTCAAAATTTATGCTGCTATAATGTTGTAAGGGTACTAATTGGTCTCTTCTGCTGCTTATCAGAGATGGGGGGAAGCAGCCACCGCCGCTCTGCCTCATCGGAGTACGAGTTGGATTCTTTCGAGTTCTTCACTATCATACTTTCTTCTTCAATATCAGCCACGAGGCAGGTATATAAAACGAGAGATCTCCCCTTCACCCATCTCATTATGATAACTCTGTTGTTTGCTACATCACTCCTTGTCCCAAATTGCAGAGGCTGCCTGACGCTTTTATGAAGATGCTGGGTGAAGATCCGCCAGATAATGTGAAGCTCCGACAGGCCGGCAGCGGGGTTCGCAGGCTGTGGGACGTGGAGTTGGTGATCGAGGAGGGCCACATGTACCTGTGCCATGGCTGGGAGAAGTTCTGCAGTGCCTACGAACTGCGGACCGGGTACTTTCTTATCTTGAGGTACGACGATGACGCCACAATGCTCATCGTGAAGGTTTTCAACAAGACTATGTGTCGCATGTGCTACGCTGAAGACAAAGATGCCAGTGTGTTCTGCCTCTTCTTATTCCTCCATATTTGGCTTTTTCTCACATCGATTGTTAACGGTCATTGTTGCATTTGGACAGGCAATGGGAACAGCAGCAGCGACACTGGCTACAGCCAAAGCAGCAGCGATTATGGCTGTAGCAAAATCAACAACGATTCTGGCCTTAGCGAAAGCAGCAGCGATTCTGGCAGCAGCGAAGACAACAAGAAGGATGATCCGGACTGGAGTGGGGGAGAAGAGGAGCAGAGTGGGGATGAGGAGCTGCAGGATGACGATGGGCATCAGGCTGAGGATGACCTAGCGCTGGTGGTAGCTGACCAACGGCAAGAGATGGTGGTGGCTGACCAGGTGCAAGAGATGGTGGTGGCTGACCATGGGCAAGAGATGGTGCTGGCTGACCATGGGCAAGAGATGGTGGTGGCTGACCATGGGCAAGAGATGGTGGTGGCTGAGGGTGGCCTCGCGATGGTAGTGGTGCCTGACAATTACCACGCACCGGTGGTGGCGCCGGCGATCCCACAGCTCGGCGACATGACCACGCCAATTATGGTAGAAGACTACATCCCACAGTTGCCTCCACTGCCTCCACTGCCTCGCCGCTCTTGGCGCATCAGGCTGAGGAAGGAGAAGGAGAAGAACAATGAGAACTGAACTATGTCAGGTATGTCAGATCTCCAAAAT
>NC_041392.1:379865627-379878463 GCF_002162155.2 Triticum dicoccoides | reverse complement strand
CTAATATGCTAACTTAGAGCTTATATGCTTAGTTTCCTATAGGTTAGCTCCAAAATTACTTATGTTAGCACAAAATGATCAAGTTTACATAATAAGCTTATAGTCTTCTTCTTATTCTTCTTCTTATCCAAAATGACATAGGTTAGCTTCATTTTACCTAAGTTGGCTCTAATATGCTAACTTAGAGCTTATATGCTTAGTTTCCTATAGGTTAGCTCCAAAATTACTTATGTTAGCACAAAATGATCAAGTTTACATAATAAGCTCATAGTCTTCTTCTTATTCTTCTTCTTATCCAAAATGACATAGGTTAGCTTCATTTTACTTAAGTTGGCTCTAATATGCTAACTTAGAGCTTATATGCTTAGTTTCCTATAGGTTAGCTCCAAAATTACTTATGTTAGCACAAAATGATCAGGTTTACATAATAAGCTTATAGTCTTCTTCTTATTCTTCTTATTCTTCTTCTTATTCTTCTTCTAGTCTTCTTCTTCTTCTCTTCTTCTTCTTCTTATTCTTCTTCTAACTTCTTGTTTATCATTTTGCAGATTTGATTTAATTCACGGAAGCTTGCATGGATGGAGTTCTTCTTTTCCATTTGTGTTTTTATTTCGTATCAATGTGAAACTTTTGTGAATTGATGGATAACAGTGTTGAATGAACATTGTGAAACTTTTGTAATATGTAACGATGGAACTATGTGTTGGCTATGTATGTATATATGATGAAACTTGTGTGTTGGATATGATCTGGTGGACGCAAGTAACATCGTTACATATGGCCCCCTGTATGTAAGCTAAGCAGATCTGTGTTGTATGTTATCTCTAATATTTTTTAACCTGTGAAAATATTAGAAATGAAAAAAAATTCCTAATATTCATACTAGTGGCGCACCACACAAGACACTAATGGCGCACTATTATAATCACACTAATGGCGCATCACCCAATAGTGCGCCATTAGTATGCCAAAGCACATGGTTAAATATGGCCCCCTGGGAGGCATACTAATGGTGCATGGTGTTCTGTACTAATGGCGCACTGCTCGGTGCGCCATTAGTATACCAGATACTAATGGCGCACCGGTGGTGCGCCATTAGTAAGAAATACTAGTGGCGTGATACTAATGGCGCACCAGCAGTGCGCCATTAGTGGGCAAAACTGGTGCGCCATTACTAGCCCTTTTCCTAGTAGTGTATTGCAATCAATAACAGCCCCTGCAGTATTCCAGAAGGGTCTACCAAGGATAATCGACATGTTGTCATCCTCGGACATCTCAAGTATAACAAAGTCAGTCAAAATAGTAACATTAGCAACAAGAACAGGCACATCCTCACATGTACTGATAGGTATGGCAGTTGATTTGTCAGCCATTTGCAAATATATTTTAGTAGGTGTGAGTTTATTCAAGTCAAGTCTTTTATATAAAGAGAAAGGCATAACATTAACACCAGCTCCTAAATCACACAAAGCAGTTTTAACATAATTCTTTTTGATAGAACAAGGTATAGTTGGTACTCCCGGATCTCCAAGTTTTTTAGGTACTCCATCTTTAAAAGTGTAATTAGCAAGCACAGTGGAGATTTTAGCTTCCGGTATTTTTCTCTTATTTGTGATGTTCTCTTTCATATATATTTCATAAGGAGGCATTTTCAAGATATCAGTCAAGCGAGTACGCAAAAAGACTGGCCTCAGCATTTCAGCAAATCGTTCAAATTCTTCATCGTCATTCTTTTAAGTTGACTTGGGTGGAAAGGGCCTAGGTTTTTGAACCCATGGTTCTCTTTATTTACCATGTTTTCTAGCAACAAAGTCTCTCTTGTCATATCTTTTATTTTTAGCTTGTGGGTTATCAAGATCAACAGGTGGTTCTATCTCAACATCATTATCTGGTTCTTTATAATTGGTTGGTCGAGAGTCTTCATGAACCTCATCATTATATTTTTCATTATCATTAGGTGAGTGTTCATTACCAGATTGAGTTTCAGCATCAGAGATAGAAATTTCATTATCATTATCAGGAGGTTTCTCTATTTCAGGTTCACTAGAGGCATGCAAAGTCCAATCATTTTTTCTTTTTCTTCTTCTTTTTAGAAGGACCAGGTGCACCAGTGTTGGATCTTTGTGAATCTTGTTCAATTCATTTAGGGTGTCCCTCAGGATAAAGTGGTTCCCGAGTCATTTTACCTCCTCTAGTTGCAACTCTAACAGCAAAGTCATGCATATTATGATTCATTTCATCAAGTAATTCTCTTTGAGATTTAGCAACATGTTCTAACTGAGTTTGAACCATAGAAGCATGCTTTCCAACACCTCTAACATCAGTTGACATTCTAAATAACAAGTCACTCAAGCGAGCAATCATATCAGAATTGTATTTCAATTGTTTCATAACATTTGCATTGAAGTGATCTTGTTTTCTAATGTAGTTTTCAAACTCATAAAGGCATTGACTAGGATGCATATTGTGAGGATTATCATTATCATTAAACTTCATAAAATAATTTACCTCTACCATAGTCATGGTGTATTAAGCCCATTTATTTCTTCAATAGGAGGTAACTTTTTAACATCCTCAGCTTTAATACCTTTTTCCTTCATAGATTTCTTTGCCTCTTGCATATCTTCGGGACTGAGATATAATATACCCCTCTTCTTCGGAGTGGGTTTAGGTAGTGGTTTAGGAATAGTCCAATCATCATAATTTTTCAATATGTTATTCAATAATTCTTCATCTTGAGAAATAGTTCGTTCCCTGAAAACACAACCAGCACAACTATCTAGGAAGTCCATAGAAGCATCGGTTAGTCCATTATAGAAGATATCAAGTATTTCATTTTTCTCAAGAGGATGACCAGACAAAGCATTAAGTAACTGGCAAAGCCTCCCCCAAGCTTGTGGGAGACTCTCTTCTTTAGTTTGCACAAATTTAAATATTTCCTGTAAGGCAGCTTGTTTCATATGAGCAGGAAAATATTTTTCAGAGAAGTAATAAATCATATCCTGGGGACTACACACACAACCAGGAGCAAGAGTATTGTACCAAGCTTTAGCATCACCCTTTAATGAGAAAGGAAATAATTTGAGAATAAAGTAATAGCGAGTTTTCTCGTCATGAGTAAAAAGGGTGGCTATGTCATTCAACTTAGTAAGATGTGCCACAACAGTTTCAGTTTCATAACCATGGAAAGATCAGATTCAACCAGAGTAATTAGCTCTAGGTCGATAGAGAATTCATAATCCTTGTCATCAATAAAGATAGGTGAAGTAGCAAACTTAGGATCACATTTCATTCTAGCATTCAGAGATTTTTCTTTATACTTGTGTAGTAATTTCTCTAGATCATCAATATCATTGCAAGCAAGAATATCTCTTGTTGTTTCTTCACTCATAACATAACCTTCCGATACCTTAGGCAATTCATATCTAGGAAGGGTAGTTCTAGCAAGTGTTTCAGGAGTTTCAGTTTCAAGCTCATCATCAGATTCAACACTTCATGTTGTATAACTCTAGCAATTTGTTTATCAAGAAATTCACCAAGTGGCACATCATCATTATCAAACAAGGTACTATCATCATCATAAGCATCATTCATAGTATAAGTAGCATCATCAATAACTTGTGACATATCAGAATTAATAGCATGTGGTGGTGTTGCAAGTTTACTTCTAACAGAAGGTGAATCTAAAGCAGAACTGGATGGCAGTTCCTTACCTCCTCTCGTCTTTGAGGGAAATATCTTAGTCTTAGCATCCTTCAGATTCTTCATAGTGATAATATGATAATAATCCCAAGTGACTCAACAAATATAGCTATGCTCCCCGGCAACAGTGCCAGAAAAAGGTCAAGATAACCCACAAGTATAGGGGATCGCAACAGTTTTCGAGGGTATAGTATTCAACCCAAATTTATAGATTCGACACAAGGGGAGCCAAAGAATATTTGAAGGTATTAGCAGCTGAGTTGTCAATTCAACCACACCTGGAGATTAATTATCTGCAACAAAGTGATCAGTAGCAAAGTAGTTTGATAGTTTTGATAGTAGTGACAGCAGCAATAGTAACAGTAATAGTGATAGCAGTAATTTTGTAGCAAGTGTAACAGTGATGATCGCAATAGTAACGCAGCAAGATCAATAAGGATAAATTCATAGGCATTGGATCGGTGACTTGGTGGATGATATTCATCATGAGACAGTTATAACCTAGGGCGATATGGCACTAGCTCCAGTTCATCGATATAATGTAGGCATGTATTCCGTAAATAGTCATACGTGCTTTATTAAAAGAACTTGCATGGCATCTTTTGTCCTCCCCTCCCGTGGCAGCGGGGTCCATATTGGAAACTAAGGGATATTAAGGCCTCCTTTTAATAGAGAACCAAAACAAAGCATTAAAACATAGTGAATACATGAACTCCTCAAACTACGTTCATCACTGGGAGTGGGCCTAGTTGTTGTCACTCCGGGGTTGCCGGATCATAACACGTAGTAGGTGACTATAACTTGCAAGATCAGATCTAAAATATGAATATAATGATGAATTCATAAACGGTCCAGATCTGAGTTCATGGCACTCAGGCCCAAAGTGACAAGCATTAAGCATGGCAAAGTCATAGCAACATCAATCTAAGAACATAGTGGTTCTGGGGATCGAGCCCTAACAAACTAACTCGATTACATGATGAATCTCATCCAACTCCTCACCGACCAGCGAGACTACAAAGGAATTACTCACTCCCGGTGGGGAGCATCATGGAATTGACGATGGAGAAGGGTTGGTGATGACGAAGAACGAAGATCCCCCTCTCTAGAGCCCCAAACGGACTCCAGATCTGCCCTCCCGAGGAAGAACAGGGCTTGGCGGCGGCTCCGTCTAATGGATCGTGATAATTCTTTCTCCCTGATTTTTTTTCTGGAAATATATGATTTTAGGTGGATACAACCCACCTGGGCACACCAGGAGAGGAGGCGCGCCCTGGTGGATTGTGCCCACTGAGGGCCCCCTCTCTGGTGGGTCTTCGCTCCAGTAATTCTTATTATTGATATAAAAAATCCTCAAAAAGTTTCGTTCCATTCCAAGAACTTTTATTTCTGCACAAAAACAACACCATGGTAGTTCTGCTGAAAACAACATCAGTCCGGGCTTAGTTTCATTCAGATCATGCAAATTAGAGTCCAAAACAAGAGGAAAAGCATGAGAAAAAGTAGATACGTTGGAGATGTCTCAACGCACCCTGGATCCAGCGTCATCCGAGATGCGGCACCATCTTGGGAAGGTCGTAGGCACGCCCTGGGCAGGTCGTGAGCACTTCATGGAAATCTCGTGCCCCGGTTCATCATCCTCACCGGAAGCTGTAGCTATTCTCTTCGACCTCCTGCAATGATGTTGGTCGTTCCGCTGGAGCGAATAAAGGACCGCACAAATCTCCCTTCCATCCCGTCTCTACTTATTCCATTGTTTCGGAAATTTGGTCTGAAAAAGAATCTATGTTTGGCAGCGACGACATTGTCGTTGTGAACAGATAAATTTGGATTTAAGTCATCACAAAAATATGGTTTTGCTGTCCAATGCGAGTCCAGGTTGAAGTTTGATGCATTGTACGTGATTGTTGTAAATTAGTATATCCTATCTAAATGCATAACACTTCCTGTTCGATTGTACGTAATTGTGCAGTCCAATGTGACTCTAGTTTGAACTTTGTAGTAATTAGAAAACAATGTATAGTCTGGGAGGTCGATTCCATCGCGAGCAACTGTCCACGGGAGTCTCTCTCAACTCCTCTTTCCTTTGTACTGACAACCAAATCATCTAATCCCTCCCCTGAAAACCCTCCGTAGCATAGACCAAGTTAAGAAAAATTTGGTTTGTGGAGAAAAGTGTCATTGTTTATTTCTATTTTGTATGTTTAATTTGGTAGAGGCATTTTGTATGTTGTCTCGATAGTTCAAGTGCAAACAAAAAAAGCTTATGTACAGCTACAAGAGAAAATGTTGATCTAAATAAAAAGAGAGTTAACTTAATAAAAAGTGTTCTATAAAAAATGTACTCAAAGTTCAAGTACAATGGAGAAAGTACTTGTTTCAAAGAGTAGACATCACGTTAAGAAAAAAAGGGAAAAGTTCATGGGTAGGGATAACATAGCAATTCATGAAAAAATGATTGCGCTCTTTTCGGTGTTTGCTCATATGACGAGTATAAATGCAAAAACTTCTATATTTTTGGTTGAAACATACGGAAAATAATATTTACAATGAGAAAAAAATAAATTTAAAAGTAATCCAATTTTTGGTTTATAAAATATAAAACTAAGAAGTTCAAATTTAAAATAACACATTAGTGTAATGTTTATATAAAGAAATAGATTTTCCCTCTTTCTAGAAAATAAAACCAAGCAGGTCAAATTAAAATAATAGAGAAGTTGGATGCTCATTAAAATTTTGGATTTTTCTCGTTCATAAAAAAATAACCAATTTTTTTAAAAGTTAGATTTTCTTCGTTTCTAAAAAATAAGAGAGAAGGCCAACTCAAAATAACAGAGCAGTTCAACAAATGTATATAAAATTGACTTTTAAAAAAACTAGAAATTTTGAAATAACCGAGAAGGTCAAAAAACATAGAAGTTCAAATTTGAAAACCTTAGAAGTTCAATTTTAAATAACCGAGAAGGTCAAAAAACCTAGAAGATCAAATTTAACAACCTAGAAAGTTGTTTGCTTATTTAAAACCATATTTTTCTAAGAAGCTCAAAGTAAAAGAAGAGAAGTTAGAAGGTCAAAAAATCTTAGATATTTTCTCATTACTAAATAATAAAATGGAGATGTTAAAATTAAGAAATAAGGAAAATCTAAAAAAGTTTTAAAATACTTACTAGTTCAAAAAATTATTTAAAGAAAGCATGTTCCATGTTTCCAAAAGAAATTAGAGGTTCAAATTTCACAAACGTAGAGGTTCAATGTTTATTACAGAACTAAGAAAGTCAAATTAAAAATACAAAGAAGTTCAACTTTTTAATAATAAAGGGGTTATATAAAAACCTAGAGGTTCGAATTTAAATAACCGAGAAGTTCAATTTTTAGTACAAACCAAGATGATAAAGTTAAGAAAAACAAAATCTAAAATAAGAAGTTCAAATTAAAAAGACGAAGAAGTTCAATGCTTGTTACAAACCCAAAGAAGGTCATTAAAAAGCATCTCAAACAATTTGATAAAAAAGATTTTCTCTGTTAAAATAAACCTAGAAGCTCAAATTTAAAAACAGAGCGGCTTGGTGTCTATCGGAAAGTAGGATTTTTTCCGCTACTAAAATATATAAAACCAGGAAGTCCAAATTAAAAAGATGAAGAAGCTCGATGATTATAGAAAACTCAGATTTCCTCATTATTAAAGAATGGAAACAAAAAGTTCAAAAATTAAATAACAAGAAGTTCAACTTTTAATAATAGAGTGCCTCAAAATTTCATAAAAAAATTAAGAAAGAAAACCCAGGAAGTCCATATTAAAAAGATGGAGAAGTTCGATGATTATAGAAAACTCAGATTTTCCTCGTTATTAAAGAATGGAAACAAGAAGTTCAAAAATAAAATAACAAGAAGTTCAACTTTTAAAAATAGAGCGCTTCAAAATTTCATAAAAAAGATTAATAAATTCATATTAATATTCATAAAAAAACTCAGTATATATTTTCACATAACAGAGAGAAGTTCAGATTGATAACTGCGAGAAGTTCACATACTACACGGTGTGCATTTTGTATTAAAAAGAATAAAAAAGCAAATACTAATTTTTTTGTTGTTATAAGTTCAAGTCCCGAGTCAGAGAAAGTTGAAAAAATTATTGCGAGAGAGTTTTGTACAAAAGGAATATCATTTGTGTAACACTAACGAATGGATGAGAAAATTATAAACGAAAATACGTCACAGAAGTTCAACGTGAAAAAAGCAGGAAGTTCAACTACTACACTGAATGAATTTGAGATGAAAAACTTTTAAAACCGTCGCGAGTATGAAAAAATGATCAACATGGGAAAATTGCATGTTTATAGCAGCTTTCCATTGGTATATCATTTTCTTAATTTTGATGAGTGGATGGAGATCTACGAGCAAAAAAATCACGTGAAAAACAGAGTGAAGTTCAAGTTCTTCATGCGGTGCATTTTCGAAGAATCTGTTTCACGATAAAGGCAGAAGGAATGATCTCGCCGTTTTTGAAATTACTAAAAAAATGTCTAGGAATCAAAGAAAGCCATCAACATGAAATTTTTCGCATTTTCTGCAGCTTTTCAACGGTATATTATTTGCCCCGTTCCGATAAAGTTTGTAAAAATTGCGGCGAAAATACATTTTTAGCCATTTTCAAAATTGACATGAAACCGTCATGAATTGGGAGAAACAATATCTACCAAAAAGTTTCAGACTTGTTCAAGCTTTCCAACGCCATATCTTTTGCTACATTCGGACGTACGGTTAAAAAACTAGATCAAAAATACGAACTCAGTGGAACTTGTACCATTTTCTAAATTACTCTTGAACAGTTCAAAAGTAGAAAAAACTTTGAAGATGAAAAAGTAGCGCATTTTCATAAGCTTTCCAATGCCATATCATTTGCCTCAATTGGATTAGAGGTTTAGAAATGACATCAAAAATATGAACTTGGCTGTTTGGTTTGCGAACTTTTACGATTTTCCAAATTACTCCTTAACCATAGGGAATTAGGGAAAACTTTGAAGATGTGAAAGAAGCGTTTTTGCAGCAGCTTTCCAATGCCATATTATTTGCCTCATTTCGATAAACGTTTTAGAAATGCGATCGAAAATACGATTCACACTTTTTGTCTGAAGAAAAAACGGTTTGCAAAACTGCTCTTAAACCGCTTACATTTTGCCAAAAATTTAACTTGAGTCATGATACTGGTGTCCATAGCTTTACAACGGTATATCACAAGCCCCATTTAGGCAATTTTGACGGAAGTTCAACCTAGCACAGGGGAAAGTTCAGGTCGAACAACTCAGGCAGTAAAATTGCAAAAATAATAATTACATCACGACCCGAGAGCAAAATCCGCCAAGGAGTGAGATCCCTATTTAAAACGGGCATTTAGTTGCTAAAAATTGTTTCTAGATTACACTTACATCTTATAGAACACGACTAACCAAAATAATTTGCGCGGGGGCACGGTCGTGAAGATAGCCCGAAGGTCGGGTTCCTACCAGGGGAAGTTCAAGCGTGTAACTCAGTAAGTTCATGTTGTGATCAAAATAGTGTTTATATATATCACCCAGGGTGTAGAATAGGTTATTCTTCACCCGAGGTAATCTTGCGATCATTTCATAATTAAATTATGTTTCGAATTCAAATAGTTACATTCCTATTGATTCACTACGTAAAATTTGACGTAAGAAAATTGAAAATATAGGTCATAAGACAAGAAAATTTGCAATTTATGTGTATTTTAGACTATGTTTTTACATTTGTAATTTTACATAACATAAAATATTTTTACGGCGATTACATATTTTCTTACGGTCCCTTTTTGCGTCGGAAATAAGACAAAACTTATGAAACGTAAAATTACGGTGCATTGATGGTAAAATAGAGGGGGGGTGAAGAATAACTATTCCTCACCCTCTCTATTTTAATAGCAATGCACCGTAATTTTACGTTCTGTAAATTTTGTCTTATTTTATACGTAAAAATAGATCGTAAGAAAATATATAGTCGCCGTAAAAAATATTTTATGTTACGTAAAATTACAAATGTAAAAACATAGTGTAAAATATACATCAAATGCATTGTTTCTTATCTTATGACCTATATTGTTTTTTCTTATGCCAATTTTTACGTAGTGAATCAAGATGAATGTATGTATTTTTATTTCAAATGTAATTTATTTATGAAACAATCATAAAATTACCTCAGGTGAATCATATATATATATACTCCTACTGGAGCAGTTGGTGAATCGTCTCCACTGTCTATTTTCGCTGGGTTTTTTTGGTCTCTCCTCCCACCACCCCCTCCCACCCTGGTCCGTCGGTTTATTTTTCTCTCCACTCTTTATTACAACCAGAACTTTCCTAACGTACAACAAATCACGGATCTAACTTCCTTAAATTATGCAAATCAATCGATTCCTTTTATTGGTTCAATTTGTCTTAGGAAACAAATAACAGACTTTCAGGAAACATATAATATATTTTAATCTAACTTTCCTAACTTATCTAAATCAATCGATTTCTCTCATTAGTGAAATTTGTTTTAGGAAACAAATAACAGACACGTCACAAACTTTCCTCCCAATAAATAGTTTCTTAACATTTGCAGACTTTCCTAATCAGACACGTCACAAACGGGCAGGTACTGATATCACGTTACCAAATAATAAAACCCATTTGCATAGAAATCAGTTCAAAATCCTAACTTTCCTAAATTTTTACCTTTCCTTGATAACGAACAATATTTCCTATGTTTTCCACCTATAGAAGGAAATCACCCCTCCATCAATATTAGCATTTTTTGGAATGATTTCTCCAGGTTATGATTTTTTTGTGATTCTTTCTAATTGTGACCTCTCCTTCCGCTCTGGCTCTTTCTCACAGTTGGTGAATAGTCTCCACCATTTATTTTCGCTGGGTTTTTTTTCGTCTCTCCTCCCACCACCCCCTCCCACCCTGGTCCATCGGTTTATTTTTCTCTCCACTCTTTATTACAACCAGAACTTTCCTAACGTAACAAATCACGGATCTAACTTCCTTAAATTATGAAAATCAATCGATTCCTTTTATTGGTTCAATTTGTCTTAGGAAAGAAATAACAGATTTTCAGGAAACAAATATTATATTTTAATCTAACTTTCCTAACTTATTTGAATCAATCGATTTCTCTCATTAGTGAAATTTGTTTTAGGAAACAAATAACAGACACGTCACAAACTTTCCTCCCAATAAATAGTTTCTTAACATTTGCAAACTTTCCTAATCAGACACGTCACAAATGGGCAGGTATTGATATCACGTTACCAAACAATAAAACCCCATTTGCACATAGAAATCAGTTCAAAATCCTAACTTTACTAAATTTTTACCTTTCCTTGATAACAACCAATGTTTCCTATGTTTTCCACCTATAGAAGGAAATCACCCCTCCATCGATATTAGCATTTTTTGGAATGAGATCTCCAGGTTATGATTTTTTGCGATTCTTTCAAATTGTGACCTCTCCTTCCGCTCCGGCTCCTTCTTGCATAAACACCTCCACCACACTCAGCTGACGCCACCCCAGACCTCCTGCCTCTCCACACCTTCTTCGCCACCTCCTCCTCATACTCCATTGACAATCCCTCCGCCATGTTTGTCCACGGCGGTGTCGAGGACATGGCGCAGCAGCGTACCAGCGGTAGAGCAGCGCATAGCAGTAGGAAGCAGCACGCCGCAGGCGAGGCAAGCGACCGGTGTGGCTGAGGGGCGGCCGACAGAAGATGGCCGTGACAGGAGGGGCGCGACTGCGGGGCGAGCAAAGGGATAGGCGGCAGCAGACAGGGCGAGCGCAGCTAGCGAGAGTGTGGCACGTGGCCAGGGTGTGCGTCGCGTGGGTCACAGTGGTGCGGTGGCTGCGGCGAGCGCGACGGCAGTGGCGGGCGCAATCGACGCGGTGTGGCACAGGCGTGGGCATGGAGAGGGAGTGGCCCTGCGGGCGCGGAAGAAGAGCAGCAGGCTCGGGCATGGGCGCGCATAGGAGCGGGCATGTGCCACGGGGTTAATCCGAGGAGCTCGGTGGCTACCCCTGCAACGGCCATGGCGGACGGCGGTTCTCGGCCACGGCGAAATACCTAACGAGAGCAAACAAGAGGGGAAACAGGGGAAAGGCAAGAGGAGATTATGACGGCGTCAATGGCACCCTAGGGGAAGACAGGGGAGCTCAGGGCGGCACAGATCGAATGGCAATGTTACGGTGGCCGAAGGTTGAGGAAGACGACAGTGACGTCGATGCGGGGGTGCTGGACTTGATCTCGTTGGCGCAGACGAAGTAGCGGAGGAGTTCGGAGCTCCTCGACAAGCTCCTAGCCTGCAGGGAGAGCGGTGGCTATGTGGACGGGGTCGGTCATGGTGGTCGTGGCGTCTGACTTCGTCCGGATCGACGGGATCGAGCGAGCGAGGAGGAGAAGTGGATCTGGGAGCGGGCGTCGAGGAGTGAGGCCATGGGGGGCACGGGAGGCAGGGCGTCACCCTTATCCATTCCCCTTCGATGCCCGCGAGGTGGTCGGGCAGGAGCTCGGCTCTGTAGCGACACGGCTCCGGGAAATATAAGTTGTGGTGGCAAATATAATACACATAATCCATATTATTAAGCACTAGCGCGTGTGCGTTTGAAATAGATGGATTATGATCCCGTACCCAATAAGATGGATATGTGTGTGTGTGTTAGAGAGAGAGAGAGGGAGAGGGGAGAAAGAGTGAGTAAGAGGGAGGGAGAGAGAGTGTGTGTGAGAATTTGATGGTAAAAAATGTCGCCAATGTCACTTGATATGTATGAGAATATTAAATGTAATATTAACATAACTGATATTGAACTCTTAAAGTTAATGTGGCCCCGTTGCAACGCACGGGCGTTCTTCTAGTATATATATAGGGCTGGACTATTTTGTTTCCCGTAACAGAATAATATTCTGTTACCCCTGCTCCCTATAGAGGCGCGACGGTGACCGGACACACCACCTCCCTCCCGATCCCCAACTCCTCCGGCGCGCCACCCCCTCTCTCCCCCACCGCGCGCTGCCCCTCCCTCCCCTATCATGCGCCACCCCTCCCTCCCCCACCGTGCACCGCCCCCTCCCTCCCCGC
>NC_041392.1:379823229-379865303 GCF_002162155.2 Triticum dicoccoides | reverse complement strand
AGCCAGCTCGAACCCAACCCGCCTTCTTCCGCCGGAGGCATCATCGCGAGCGAGCGAGCGACGACGGCAACCGGAGTGAGGGAGCCCACGGCGCCGTGACTGGCCGGCGACGGATCCACCGTCCTATCCCCTTCCTCGCCGGGGTCCTTGGCTGGGGTCGTGATCCGCGCCTCCTGTCTCCCTCCCTCGCCAGGGCTCCTTCGTCACGGTCATGATCCCCTCCAGCAGCTGCCTCCCCGGACCTCATCGCCAGACATCCACCACAAAGCAGCAGCGCTGTCGTCTCCCCAAGCTCCTTGCCTGCATCAATGGCGCCGCCTCCCAAGAACATGCTAGTATGTCGCCTGCGAGAGGAGGAAGAAGTTAGCTCCAAGAACATGCCACTGGAGGTAATGTTTGTGATCAGTCCTGCAATGAAGAAGATTCAGTTTAAAAATTTCACACACGATGATCTGCATACATGTTACACTATCAGATTCATCAGTACTACATGTGTGCTGCATCAATCACACATGTTCCTACGATGCAGAAGTAGATAGTACATTGCAAAAATGATTGCATCAGTCCATTACACCCCTGCTACTTGATGCACAGTTTGGATGTCGAGGTTACTGTCAGTACCTCTACTATGCTAGCTTCAGTTCAAGCCAAAAAACATAGACTCGTGCATCAGTCCAAGTAGCTACTAGGCTTTATATAAGGTTCAGCTACCACTGCATGTTTGTATGATGTTATTTCTACTGGTGCAGGCCGTGTAGTTGCGTCAGTTCGAACTAGTAGAAAAGAATGTTGTTAAAAAAATATACACTTGTTACACAGTAAGTTCAATGAAACATAAACTAGGAGTACTTCTAGTGTAGTTGTATAAGTTATAGAAGAAAAAAGAGAAGACATGCATCAGTTTTATATATACGCATGTCCATACATATCTGAAGTTCAATGTTCAGTTTGCACGCAGTGCTCAAAATCAGTACATCAGTACATCAGTACTGGTCATGTACGTTCATCAGTTCGACTTACAAACTAAACCAAATACAAAATAGAGAACAAAGTTTAATAACGGCCAGCGATGCAAGTTCAACTTGTACATTGCCTTCAGTGCATGACATGTTACCCATAGCATGTATATGAGAAAAATGCAGAAAAGATTAATCCCAAAACTGTTGAATGTCATTGCAGAAACATGCAAGGCGGCACACACACCGAGGGTTTGATGAGGCAAGCAGATACGGGGCACCGCCTGGTTGGGTAACACCACAAATAGCACCTGGATACTTCAACAATACAGGCAGATTTGAACCTACACTAGAATCATCAGAAGCATGGACAAGTTCTTCTATGCAGCAAACACCGATATCTGGGAATACAAGCTTTGCCACTGCTGGGTTGCAACAAGGTCAACAATATCGCCAACAACAAATGTTTTCCTTCCCCAACGCATGCAGAAAGGCGAGGACACACAGGCTTCCACCAGTTGCTCCGTCTACATCAATCATCTGTGCTGCAAAAGCGGTTGCGACAGGAAGACCAGGCCAAAGAAATAGAAATTTTGGCCACTCTAGCAGGATGCAAAGTACAAGATATGAGCCATATAGGCAGGAGCAACCTCACAACAAATCTGAGGGGAGACGGTCGTACAATGAGAGACGGAGACCTTCTTCAACATTGCTCCCTCCAAGAGATGCATTGCTGCATGTGCCAAGGGTGACACCACTCGCTCCCATACACCAGGGTGAACAGCAAACACCGGAGGCAGCACAGAGCTATACGCATGTAAGTATCCACATTCAGAAAAAACATACAAAGAACAGTCCATACCTTGGTACTGTGACCACCCCATCTTACATTTTCATAACTGTATTTTTGTTTGCTCACTGTTGCGTGCAGCCACCTAACATTGAAGCTTATGTTCTACCAAGGCTAGAGATGCGCTTTGAAACTTTCCAAGAAGCAAGGGACTTCTACAACATCTGTGCAAAGCACGCGGGATTTGCTATTAGGGAAGGCTCCAAGGTTAAGACCAGAGTCTACCTTTATTGCACGTGCTATGGAGTCTATGAATCGAAGGTGTCATAAGCACATAGACAGCGGAACAAAGACGACAGCTAGGACTAACTACAAGGCTAAAATGAGGCTGAAAAGGGAAAAGGATGGAACACTTGTCATAAAAGAGATAGTCTGGGAACACAACCACATGCTACAACTCACCCCCAAATACTTGTCTTCTTGCATTCCCACAAAAACTTTGACAAAACAATGCCGGAGTACGTCAAGTACCTGCAGTTCAAAGGCATTGAACACGCGCAAATCATGAGCATACTGGGCGGCGATGACCTGGGTAGCTACTTCCTCGAAATGAATGCCAAAGACTTGATTAACACGTATGTACAAACTTGTTCTCCTCCCATAAACCCCTCCATCTTTTTTTCCTCTGTCAGTACAAACATATCACACAACGCATGACCTGACGACAGTTCAACATGCATTTTGAATGACAATTCACTTTTAATATGCAGGAAAGCAAAGAACTCAAGGATGGATGATGTGGACGATGTCCTACAGACTGTCAACTTCTTTAGGGAGATGAAAGCTATAAACAGGGAATTCTTCTGTGACATGCAACTAGATGAGTCCGACAGAGTTAAGAACATATTCTGGGCAAACGCAAGCTGCCGAGGGGCCTATCAGGACTTTGGTGATTGCGTAACGTTTGACACCACATATAAGACCAACAAGTACCATATGCCACTTGGGGTGTTTGTAGGTACTAACAACCACTTACAAACTACATTCTTTGGTTTCGCCCTGATAAGAGATGAGGATGCAGATTCATTCAGATGGCTGTTCAAGACATTTTTAAGGTGCATGAGAGGGAAGGCTCCTACATGCATCCTCACAGGTACAAACCGCCATAACCACCCCAACCACCACCCCCATCCAAAAAAAGGAAAATAACACAGTAAAAATGTTGTGTCGGTTCTATTTTGAATATATGCACTACTGATACGTCTCCAGCGTATCTATAATTTTTGATTGTTCCATGCTATTATATATTCTATTTTGGATGTTTAATGGGCTTATTTATACACTTTTATATTATTTTTGGGACTAACCTATTAACCAGAGGCCTAGCCCAAATTGCTGTTTTTTTGCCTATTTCAGTGTTTCGCGAAAAAAGAATATCAAACGGAGTCCAAACGGAATGAAACCTTCGGGGGCATGATTTTTGGAACAAACGTGATCCAGAGGACTTGGAGTGGACGTCAAGCAACCAACAAGGAATCCACGAGGCAGGGGCGCACCTACCCCCTGGGCGCGCCCTCCACCCTCGTGGGCCCCTCGTGGCTCCACCGACCTACTTCTTCCTCCTATATATACCTACGTACCCCCAAACCATCGGAGAGCACCACGAAAACCTAATTCCACCGTCGCAACCTTCTGTACCCGTGAGATCCCATCTTGGGGCCTTTTCCGGCGCTCCGCCGGAGGGGGCATTGATCATGGAGGGCTTCTACATCAACACCATAGCCTCTTCGATGATGTGTGAGCAGTTGACCTTAGACCTTCAGGTCCATAGTTATTAGCTAGATGGCTTCTTCTTTCTCTCTTTGGATCTCAATACAAAGTTCTCCTCGATCTTCTTGGAGATCTATTCGATGTAACTCTTTTTGTGGTGTGTTTGTCGAGATCCGATGAATTGTGGGTTTATGATAAAGATTATCTATGAACAATATTTGAATCTTCTCTGAATTCTTTTATGTATGATTGGTTACCTTGCAAGTCTCTTCGAATTATCAGTTTGGTTTGGCCTACTAGATTGATCTTTCTTGCAATGGGAGACGTGCTTAGCTTTGGGCTCAATCTTGCGGTGCTCGATCCCAGTGACAGTAGGGGAAATGACACGTGTTGTATTGTTGCCATCAAGGATAAAAAGATGGGGTTTATATCATATTGCATGAGTTTATCCCTCTACATCATGCCATCTTGCTTAAAGTGTTACTCTGTTCTTATGAAATTAATACTCTAGATGCATGCTGGATAGCGGTCGATGTGTGGAGTAATAGTAGTAGATGCTGGCACGAGTCGGTCTACTTTTCACGGACGTGATGCCTATATACATGACCATACCTAGATATTCTCATTACTATGCTCAATTCTATCAATTGCTCGACAGTAATTTGTTCACCCACCGTAATACTTATGCTATCTTGAGAGAAGCCACTAGTGAAACCTATGGCCCCCGGGTCTATTTTCCAACATACAAGTTTCCAATCTATTTTATTTTGCAATCTTTACTTTCAATTTATATCATAAAAATACCAAAAATATTTATCTTATTATTATTATCTCTATCAGATCTCACTCTTGCAAGTGGCCGTGAAGGGATTGACAACCCCTTTATCACGTTGGTTGCGAGGTTCTTATTTGTTTGTGTAGGTACGAGGTGACTCGCGTGTGGTCTCCTACTGGATTGATACCTTTGTTCTCAAAAACTGAGGGAAATACTTACACTGCTTTGCTGCATCACACTTTCCTCTTCAAGGGAAAACCAACGCATTCTCAAGAGGTAGCAATAAGGATTTCTCGCGCCGTTGCCGGGGAGACCTACGCCAAGTCAAGACATACCAAGTACCCATCACAACTCTTATCCTTCACATTACATTATTTTCCATTTGCCTCTCATTTTCCTCTCCCCCACTTCACCCTTGCCATTTTATTCGCCCTATTTTTCGCTTGCTTCGTCGTTATGGCTAGTCCTTTATCCGCTCCTGATGTAGGGTGGAACCCTAATCGGCCGATCTTTCACGAAAGGACCGGATCCCGCAAAGAACACAAGGAACACAAGGAGGAAAACGAGGGAAATCACAAGGGGAAACACAAGAGGAACACTCAAACTAACAAGAACAAGTCACACAAGTGCTAGATCCTCGAATACATAAGAGAAGATACAAGATCCATGGACAACTAAGGATGATACAAGGGTAGCCGGTCTTCTCCGTGAGGAGGTCTTGAGTTCTTCCCTAAAAGGGGTCTTGAATCCGCTTTAGGGGATCTTCTCCGGTGGAGGCTCGAATCTCCATGGAGAAGGTAACCAAGTGGATGAGCAAATCTCTCACACAAACATGAGATAAACCTTTGCTAACCCTAGAAAGTTGGGCGAGGTGGAGTATATATAGTCTAGGGGGAGAAGGGATACACGGGCCTCGGCCCTTCACTGTGCGCAGACAGGGGAGGCCAAATGTCCGGGCTGGTCGGGCAGGATGTCCGGGCTGGGGAGGCCGGATGTCCGGGCTGGAGTGTGGCATTTGTTGCTCTCGGGTTCGGAGGGGCCCGATTTCCAGGCTGGTGGCCGGATGTCCGGGGGCTCGGGAGAGGCCGGATGTCCGGGCTGTCGAGGTCGGATGTTCGGGGCGTGTAGCTTCTGGCGGCTGTGCTGCTGTAGTGGATGATGCTCCAGGGGCCGTATGTCCGGGGTCTTGGCCGGATGTACTGGGCCTGGGAGATGTTCTTGGCTCCTTCCGTTGGTTCTCCTCATCCGTGGACTTGGGGACTTGTACATCTTCATGTGCTGCTTTGGGAGGGTCCTCTTGGTGCCTAATCATGCACAACACCTCGGACATAGGTAGTAGCCATGTCTCATGCATAGAAAGTGGAAGTTCGGAGAGGAGTGAGTTCACCTTATCTTCGATGGCCTTGGCTCGGGCTTGTGTCATTGGTCCAAGTGGTGTCATTGGAGGTGTAGGTGCGTCTATGGGGATGATATTGGGATGCTTCGCATCATCTCCCCTCCCTTGGGGAAGATCCATCCTTGGATCGAAATCCTCATCACCATTGTAGGGCGAGAGATCTTTGATGTTGAAGATGTCGCTCACGGAGTACTTGTCACGAGGGATGTCAATCTTGTATGCGTTGTTGTTGTGGCGTGCAAGCACCTTGAATGGTCCATCCGCGCATGGTCGAAGTTTGGACTTGCTTTCTTGGGGAAAGTGATCCTTGCAAAGGTGTAGCCACACGGGGTCTACAATGTTGAATATCATATGGTGCTTGTTGACATTGAGCTTGGTCGCAAGGCGTTGTACTTGGCGCTCGATGGTATTTCTTGTATCTTCATGCACCTTCTTGAGATGGGTCGCTCGTGCACTTGCGTCCAAATTGATGCACTCTTGGAGCGGTAGAGGAAGAATGTCCAATGGTGACAATGGGTTGAATCCGTAGACAACCTTGAAGGGGGACTTGCTGGTTGTTGAGTGTCTTGCTCGGTTGTAGGCGAACTCGGCGATAGGTAGGCACTCCTCCCACTCCTTGATGTTCTTCTTGATGAGTACTCGAAGTAGAGCAGAGAGTGTGCGGTTGGTCACCTCCGTTTGGCCGTCGGTTTGAGGATGGTATGCCGTGGAGAAGAGTAGCTTGATTCCGAGCTTGGCGCATAGGGTCTTCCAAAAGAAGCTTTGGAACTTGACGTCGCGGTCCAAGACAATTGTCTTTGGCACTCCATGTAGACGCAGTATTTCCCTACAAAAGAGATTAGCAACATGTGAAGCATCGTCTATCTTGTTGCAAGGAATAAAATGTGCCATTTTTGAGAAACGGTCCACAACGACAAATATTGAATCTTTCCCATTTTGAGTCCTAGGCAAACCAAGTACAAATCCATGCTAATGTCTTCCCATGGTTGGTATGGAATTGGTAGAGGCATATAGAGGTCATGAGATTGAGGTTTGGACTTAGCTTTGCGACATGTAGAGCATCAGTTGGTGAAATGATTGACGTCTCGAAACATCTTGGGCCAAAAGTAGTTCTTCGAGAGCGTGGCGAACGTCTTGTCGCATCCGAAATGGCCCATTAAGCCTCCTCCATGAGATTCCTGCAAAATCAACAAACGAAGAGAAGACTCGGGGATGCAAGGTTTGTTAGCTCGCATAAGATATCCATCCTTGATGTAATAGCGTTCCCAAGATGTATGCGACAAACACTTGGCATAAGGAGTAGCAAAAGTTGCATCATGCTCATACAAGTCTTTGATATGCTTGAAGCCAATGACATCTAACTCAAGTTCTATAACAAGCATGCATATGCGGGAAAGAGCATCCGCTACGATGTTTTCTTTACCCTTGATGTACTTGATGACATAAGGAAAAGACTCAATAAATTCACTCCATTTAGCATGACGTTTGTTCAACTTGGTTTGACCCTTAAGATACTTGAGAGTCTCATGATCGGTATGAATGATAAACTCATGGGGACGAAGGTAATGTTCCCATTCATGCAAAACGCGGACTAAAGCATATAGCTCTTTGTCATAGATGGGGTAATTGAGCTGCGCTCCGGGAAGTTTCTCACTAAAGTAAGCTATGGGGCGCTTCTCTTGCATTAACACACCTCCTATGCCATTACCACTAGCATTGCAATGAATCTCAAAAGGCTTGTCGAAGTTGGGTAAAGCAAGCACAGGAGCATGAGTAAGCAAATTCTTAATCGCATTTAATGCGGTATCATGGGATGGTCCCCAAACAAAAGGCGCATTCTTCTTGCTCAAAGCATGCAAAGGCGAAGCAATGGTGCTAAAATCCTTCACAAAGCGACGATAGAAACTCGCAAGGCCAAGAAAACTACGCACTTGATGAAAGTTGGTTGGTTGTGGCCAAGTCTTAATAGCATTGATCTTGGACTCATCAACATGAACACCCTTGAAGGAAACAACAAAACCCAAGAAAACGAGCTTATCAACACCAAAAAGGCATTTCTCCATATTAGCATAGAGGCGCTCTTTTCTAAGAGTTTGCAAAACGATGCAGACATGGGTGACATGCTCTTTGATAGATTTGCTAAACACAAGAATGTCATCGAACTAAACCACAACATATATACCAATGTAAGCACGAAAGACATGATTCATAAGGCGCATAAAAGTGCTCGGTGCCTCCGGGAGACCCATAGGCATGACTGACCACTCATACAAAACAAACTTGGTTTTGAAGGCGGTTTTCCATTCATCACCCTCTTGGATGCGGATTTGATAGTATCCGCTCTTAAGATCAATTTTGGAAAAGATAGTGGCACCACTAAGCTCATCAAGCATATCATCGAGGTGTGGAATGGGATACCTATAGCGAACGGTGATAGCATTGATAGGTCTACAATCAGAGCACATGCGAAAAGCTACCGTCGCGTTTTGGCACAAGAATAACTGGGACGGCACAAGGGCTCAAACTTTCACGCACATGTCCATGGTTTATTAGATGCTTTACTTGCCTTTGTATTTCTTTGGTTTCTTTGGGGTTTACGCGGTATGGAGCTTTGTTCGGAAGAGGTGCTCCGGGGATGAGGTTGATTCGATGCTCAATGCCTCGTAGAGGAGGTAGACCCGGAGGTAGCTCATCAGGGAAAACATCTTGAAATTCCTGCAAAAGAGAAGACAAGACTAGAGGAAGAGTGTGAGAAGTGTTAGTTTGTGGTGCATTGTCCTTGCACACGAGGACATAGTGTAGGACACTAGATGGGTTCTCACACACTCCTCTTATCTCACTTTTGGTGGCAAATAGGACTAGGTTCTTCTTTTCTCTCATCGTGGAGGTGTTCGATTTGGGCTTGTGGCGCTCACTCTCATTATGGTGGCTCACTCTCTCACTATGATCTCTACGATGGGTGGCTTGCTTGTCGGCGATCACTTGACTTGGCGACATTGGACGGAGGACGTACTCCTTGCCCTTCATCTTGAAGATGTAGTGGTTCGTTTGGCCTTTGTGGACGACTCCTCTATCGAATTTCCATGGGCGTCCAGGGAGAAGATGGCAAACGGTCATTGGAACGACGTTGCACTCCAAAGTGTCTTCGTAGGAGCCAAATTTGAAGGATACTTGTACTCGGTGCTCGACTTGGATGGTGCCGGAGTCACTAAGCCATTGCACTTTGTATGGATGTGGATGCTTCGTCTTGGGCAATTGGAGCTTGGAGCAAAGTTCTTCACTTGCGAAATTATGACAACTCCCTCCATCGATGATGATGTTGACGGATCGTCCATTGATGTCGGCCTTGGTGTGGAATATGTGGCATCTTTGGTCTTCTTCTTTGTGATGTTGGAGAGTCAAGACTTTGGAGACAACAAGTGCGGGACTTGAGTCTTCATCACAAAATACTTGTTCTTCTTCATTGTTCACTTGGCGGTGCATGGCGACTTGCTCAAGGGCTTCCATTTCGCCTTCACTCATGGAGTCATAAGTGCCATCGTCATTGAAGACCATGGTTTGCTTGTTGGTGCACTCATAGGACTTGTGGCCTCGGCCTCCGCAAGTGAAACACTTGAAGGAACATGTCTTGACGGTCTCATCGGTTGGGGTTGATGATGATGAAGCTCTCGGCTTGAAGTTGCTCGTGGTAGGATGGATTGTAGTTGACGAACCTTTCTTGGAACTCGACTTGTCGGTGTTGGTAGTAGAAAGCTTTGTAGTCGGTGTTGGAGTCGTTGAAGCTTGGTTGTTGGAGAAGCCGTAGGACTTGGATGAGAACTTGGCATACTTGAAATCATCTTGCACTTGGCGTTCTACTTTGGTAGCTTAGTGCACTAGCTCGATGAGATTTGAGTATGGTTGGAAGTCGGCAATCTTATTGATGGGATGATTGAGTCCATTCAAGAAACGTGCCATTGTTTGCTCATCACCTTCCGTGACATTGGCTCTTATCATTGCAATCTCCATCTCCTTGTAGTACTCTTCAACGCTCTTTGTTCCTTGCTTGAGTAGTTGGAGTTTCTTGAAGAGGTCGCGGTTGTAGTAGGTAGGTACGAAGCGTGCTCTCATGACACCCTTCATTTGTGCCCAAGTGGTGAAGGGTGGTTGACCTCTTGCCTCACGGTGCTCGATGACTTGTTCCCACCAAATGAGGACATGGTCTTGGAACTCAAGGGGTGCCATTGAGATCTTCTTCTCTTCTTCATAATTGTGCAAACGGAAGATCTTGTCAACTTTCAATGCCCATGAAATGTACTCTTCGGGATCGTTGCTTCCGTTGAACTTGGGCATGGTGAACTTGAGCTTGCCATAGCGTTGCTCTTCATTGTGTTGGGGTCGGGGATGATGACGCCCATGTTGTTGATGATTGTTCAACTCATGGTGCTCTTGGCGCGGAGGGTTGTCAACCTCTTGTTGCTCTTGTCGTGGAGGATCTCCATTGTCTTCATGATCTTGAGGAACTTGTTGTTCTTGACATGCTTGTGGAGGAGCCTGTCGAGCTCGAGGAGGGACTTGACGGTGCATGCGAGCTTCATAAATCCTCTCGCGGACTTCTTCGCGAAGTGCTTCGGCATGTTCACGAGCTTGTCGGCCTCGGTCGGCTACGGCTCGACTTAAATCGCATAGAGCTTGTTGTGCCTCAAGTGCTTGAGCGTCACAGAGTTGTTGTTCTTGACGTTGTGCCTCGGCATCTTGAGCATTTTGGTGTAGACGCGCTCGCCCTTCCTCTTCATGTTGTCATTGTCGTTGCCGTTCTCGTGCTAGCGCAAAGGCCTCTTCAGTTTGACGTTGACGGCTCTCTTGAGAGTCGGTGTCGAATAGGGGATTGAGGCTTGCTGGATGATCATTGCGCGTGGCTCGGTGAAGAGTGTTCGATGTCGCTGTACTTGAGCCGGAGAGGGTAAAGTCGGAGTGGCGGCTTGAACGGCTCCTTGAAGTGTAAGAAGAGCGGTTGAGCAACAAAGCACGAATCTCGACCATCCTTGCGTCATTCTCTTGCTTGTGATTGTCGAGCTTGTGGTCGAAGCAGTCCCTTGTACGTTGCTCGGAAAGTCGCAAGTCGGCGGCAAGGTTGTCGATGCGTTCACTCATGGCTTGTTGCTCTTGATGTAAAGCACGTTGTGCACCAAAGAGGTGAATCTTGGTGACGAAGGAGTTCATGTCGTCATCTTGCTCCATGAAGAGTGGGTTGGTAGAAGTAATTGGCCTATCCATCATTCCAAGACAAATGTGAGTGGTAGAAAGAGAAGAACGAGTACCAAATGTACCTTGACCTAAGTTGAAAGTGGATCGAGGATCACTCCAATGTAGGACAAGGAAATACCACAATTGGTACTAGCTCTTGTCGGTTTCTCACACCTACACAAGTAAAAGCTTTTGGTGGAGCTTGGTTAGGATGGTGGCACAAAATTTGATGCAATTGTAAGTGAGCTTCAATAATGTTGGAAAAGATTCACAAGATGCAATGTAACAAGTAGACCAAGCATATAAGGTACACGGAAACACACATGCAAAAAGATAAGTGGGGTCGTGCAACCAAGGGTGAGCCAAAATGTGGAATCCACAAAAATGCTCTTGTTGCACAACACTAGAGAGACGCTAGCACGATTGCACAATAGGCGGATACAAGAACTTGTGCACAACCTACTTAGCAAAAATGCAACAACTTCTATCCCAAGTATGCTCTATGCAAGGTGTTGCTATGATATGATCCAAGATGATCGAGTATGACAATCTTAATGTTGTATGATGCTATGGTTCTTTCTTAAAAGCTCTTTGCTTATCTTTCCTCTTTGCTTAAAAGCTTGTTTGGCTCTTTGATGTTTGAGCTCTTTTCTCATGCAATGCTTGACGAACCGATATAGCGAGTGAGTATGTGATGAAAACTTTGTGACACAAGAGATGATACCAATATATGCAACAATGATATATGGATGCTATGAGAAGTATGATCACTAATGTGCAAAAGTCTCGTTGCCGGCAATACTCAATGGCTAGTCTCGATGGGTAAGCAACGCAAAGGAGTAAGGCTATAATGGCTATCAATGTAATGGAAAGAGTGATATGTCCAATACCAAGATGAGGTTACCGGTCTTGCTTCCGGTATGGTGTCAAAATGGTGGCACGAATACCAAGGTGTAGTCGAGGTGGTCGTTGTTAATGACGATGTAGGACGGCGGTGATGATGTAGGACGGGTCCGTGGCGAAGATGAGCGGCAGTGATGTCGATGTTGAATCATACCTAGATAGCCAAAACACAAAAGGATACGGTCCGCAACTCAAATTCTCAAACCTCGAAGTAGCAAATGTGTCGGAGAGCGAAGCAGTCCAAAAATGGTTGGGCTATGCGGAAGTGGTGGAGGTATGCGGAAGTATATGTGGTATATGGAGGGCACCGGAACAAAATTTGGTGAAAAATGGACGAAAAACGGGGCGGTGGATGGAGATGTTGCTGCCAGGGGTCGGATGTTCGGGTGGAAGGCCGGATGTCCGGGGGCCGGATGTCCAGGCTTGAAGGTCCGGATGTCCGGGCTCTGGATCCGGGGACGAATGGGAAGAACATCGTGTGGAGAGGTCATATCCGGGCGAAATTCAAAGGAATTTGTGGATGGAAATTGGGGAAAAATGGATGGGAAGCTAGATCCACTCAAAACAAAGCAAATCCACGGATCCAAACCAACAAAATCTCAACACACCAACAAATTACAAAAAAAAGTGGGGCTATTTTTGGTGGGGAATTTTTGAATTAGGACGAAAAGCAACAAAACAAGGCTAGAAACACAACGGGGAGGCTCCGAAATCATGATCAACGTGGCTCATGATACCAAGATGATGTAGGGTGGAACCCTAATCGGCCGATCTTTCACGAAAGGAGCGGATCCCGCGAAGAACACGAGGAACACAAGGAGGAAAACAAGGGAAATCACAAGGGGAAACACAAGAGGAACAATCAAACTAACAAGAACAAGTCACACAAGTGCTAGATCCTTGAATACATAAGAGAAGATACACGATCCATAGACAACTAAGGACGATACAAGGGTAGCTGGTCTTCTCCGTGAGGAGGTCTTGAGTTCTTCCCTAAAAGGGGTCTTGAATCCGCTTGGGGGATCTTCTCCGGTGGAGGCTCGAATCGCCGTGGAGAAGGTAACCAAGTGGATGAGCAAAGCTCTCACACAAACATGAGCTAAACCTTTGCTAACCCTATAAAGTTGGGCGAGGTGGAGTATATATAGTCTAGGGGAGAAGGGATACACGGGCCTCGGCCCTTCACTGTGCGCAGACAAGGGAGGCCGGATGTCCGGGCTGGGGAGGCCAGATGTCCGGGCTAGAGTGGTGGCATTTGTTGCTCTCGGGTTCGGAGGGGCCGGATTTCCGGGCTGGTGGCCGGATGTCTGGGCGCTCGGGAGAGGCTGGATGTCCGGGCTGTCGAGGCCGGATGTCCGAGGCCTGTAGCTTCTGGCGGCTATGCTGTTGTAGTGGATGACGCTCCAGGGGACGGATGTCCGGGGTCTTGGCCGGATGTCCGGGGCCTGGGAGTTGCTCTTGGCTCCTTCCATTGGTTCTCCTCATCCATGGACTTGGGGACTTGTACATCTTCATGCGCATCTTCGGGAGGGTCCTCTTGGTTCCTAATCATGCACAACACCTCGAACTTAGGTAGTAGCCATGTCTCATGCATAGAAAGTGGAAGTTCGGAGAGGAGTGAGTTCACCTTATCTTCAATAGCCTTGGCTCGGGCTCGTGTCATTGGTCCAAGTGGTGTTGTTGGAGGTGTAGGTGCATCCATGGAGATGATCTTGGGATGCTCCGCATCAGCTCCTTTGTCTCTCGAGAATGAAGTTCTTAATTTTAAACAAAGGGAGGGAGAAAATCCAGAAGATGCTTGGTACAGAATTTGCAATGCGCAAAATAGATCCACTAGGAAGCAATCTACTTTCGTTCTTCTTCACAATTTTTATGTAGGCATCACTCCTTGGAATAGATATATTCTTGATACCATTACCAGGGGAAATTTCTTGGGTAGCCATACTTTTGATTCTCATAATGCTATGATAGATTTGTTTGGCCCACCACCTCTTTTGGTTAATGGAACTATTTTAACTTTGGAACATGTGATGCAGTAGCTTGAAATTATTGAAAATAAAGTTGCCACCGTAGAGTTAATTGAAAATTTGGATAGAAAGATCCATAACCAAATTACCCAATACGGATCTAAGGTAGGAGTTGCTCTTAAATTTTTTAAAGAAAAGGGACTTATGGTTAATGAAAAGATAGATCAAGATTCCACTAGAATTGATAAAATTGAGGATATTATTACCAACCTAGGGTATGCCCTTTCTCCTGTGAAAAACACTCCTTCTAATTCTAAGATTGCCAAATTGATGTATGTTCCTAAAAATAAGGGAGAAACTTCTAGTAAGGGAAATGTGGACCTCAAATCCATAAGCGTTCACCCCAACTTTCTCACTATCCTTAAGGAACCTTTTGCTACAAATGATTTTCTCGATTTAGTGCCTAGGATTTTGATAATTAATAAAAAGAAAGAAACTCCTAGGAGTTATAGGTGTCTTATTGAAGAATTTCCTACCAAAGATGGCAATACCTAGATCTATCCTCGCTTTTATGCCTAGCTAGGGGCGTTAAACGATAGCACTTGTTGGGAGGTAACCCAATTTTATTTTTATTCCTTGATTTTTGTTCCTGTTTAGTAAAAAATAATTTATCTAGACTCTGTTTTGGTTGTGTTTTTTGTGTTTAATTAGTGTTTGTGCCAAGTAGAACCATTGGGAAGACTTGGGGAAAGTCTTTTTGATCTTGCTGTAAAAACAGAAACTTTAGTGCTCACGAGATTAGCTACAACTTTTTACTGGAGAGTGATATTTAGTTAATTCTTTTTGAAGATGATTAATAGATAAATTCCTCACGTCCAGGAATTTATTTTTGAATTTCTAGGGTTCCATAAGTATGTGTTTGATACAGATTACTACAGACTGTTCTGTTTTTGACAGATTCTGTTTTTCGTGTTTTGTTTGCCTATTTTGATGAATCTATGGCTAGTAATGGAGTTATTAAACCATATAAAAGTTGGAATACAGTAGTTTTAACACCAATATAAATAAAAAATGAGTTCATTAAAGTACCTTGAAGTGGTGTTTTGTTTTCTTTCGCTAACGGAGCTCACGAGATTTTCTATTAAGTTTTGTATTGTGAAGTTTTCAAGTTTTGGGTAAAGATTTGATGGATTATGGAACAAGGAGTGGCAAGAGCCTAAGATTGAGGATGCCCAAGGCACCCCAAGGTAAAATCCAAGGACACAAAAAAGCCTAAGCTTGGGGATGCCCCAGAAGGCATCCCCTCTTTTGTCTTCGTTCATCGGTAACTTTACTTGGAGCTATATTTTTATTCACCACATGATATGTGTTTTGCTTGGAGCGTCTTGTATGATTTGAGTCTTTTCTTTTTAGTTTACCACAATCATCCTTGCTGTACACAGCTTTTGATAGAGACACACATGAATCGGAATTTATTAGAATACTCTCTGTGCTTCACTTATATCTTTTGAGCTATACAGTTTTTGCTCTAGTGCTTCACTTATATCTTTTAGAGCACGGTGGTGGTTTTATTTTATAGAAATAATTGATCTCTCATGCTTCACTTATGTTATTTTGAGAGTCCTTTAGAACAGCATGGTAATTTGCTTTTAGGCATAATAAAAACTTTTATATAAGTGCATCGAATACTATGAGAAGTTTGATACTTGATAATTGTTTTGAGATATGGAGATGGTGATATTAGAGTCATGCTAGTTGAGTAGTTGTGAATTTGAGAAATACTTGTGTTGAAGTTTGTGATTCCCGTAGCATGCACGTATGGTGAACCTTTATGTGATGAAGTCGGAGCATGATTTATTTATTGATTGTCTTCCTTATGAGTGGCGGTCGGGGACGAGTGATGGTCTTTTCCTACCAATCTATCCCCCTAGGAGCATGCGCGTAGTACTTTGTTTCGATAACTAATAGATTTTTGCAATAAGTATGTGAGTTCTTTATGACTAATGTTGAGTCCATGGATTATACCCACTCTCACCCTTCCACATTTGCTAGCCTCTCTATTACCGCGCACTTTTCGTTGGTATCATACACCCACCATATACCTTCCTCAAAACAGCCACCATACCTACCTATTATGGCATTTCCATAGCCATTCTGAGATATAATACCATGCAACTTTCCACCGTTCCGCTTGTTATGACACGCTTCATCATTGTCATATTGCCATGCATGATCATGTAGTTGACATCGTATTTGTGGCAAAGCCATCGTTTATAATTTTTTTTCATACATGTCACTCTTGATTCATTGCATATCCCGGTACACCGTCGGAGGCATTCACATAGATTCATATTTTGTTCTAAGTATTGAGTTGTAATTCTTGAGTTGTAAGTAAAAAGAAGTGTGATGATCATCATTATTAGAGCATTGTCCCAGTGAGGAAAGGATGATGGAGACTATGATTCCCCCACAAGTCGGGATGAGACTCCGAACGAAAAAAAAGGCCCAAATAAAAAAATGAGAGAAAAAGAGAGAAGGGACAATGTTACTATCCTTTTTCCACACTTGTTCTTCAAAGTATGATGAGGACATCAATACCATTGTTACACCCACAGCCCCTACTGTTACATATACTGGACCAATTACTAGAGCTCGCGCACGCCAATTAAATTACCAGGTACTTTCGTTTCTTGGTAATGATTATAATGTTCATGAGATTATGATGCTGCCTAAATTGGATACATTTGTTTTGCTTACAAATGAAGGGCCTAGCTTGGAGAAGGATGAACATTGGAGCAAGAACACGCATGGAGTTGATGGCATGCGCAAGGGGATCAAGAACGGAGTTACAAGTGGTGATTTCAGGACTTTGAAGCCGCCATAAGGAGTGCATGAAGCCTTGGACGAAATATACAAGATGCCACTTCATAATATTCGTCCATAGGCTATTCTAGGTGCTGCGTCACCTTATTAATGGGCCAGGCCCATGTAATTTCTAAATACTTAAGTATAGGCTATTTTTAGAGTCCGTATGTGTGGGGAAACAAGAGTTAGGGTTGGTTTCGGACCCCACCCTCAAGGGCCACGAAATTCCCCCCTCTTCCTCCATATATACAGCCCTTAGGGTGTCGTTTAGACTTTGGGTTTTGTTTAGATTAAAAGTTCGCCATAGCTGCAACTTCGCGTACTTCGTTTGTGTCCAACGACCAGACCAAGACGTCACAGAACCCCACCTTGATCAATAAAGCTTTCATCTTATATTCGCAATATCCCGATTGCAATCTCAGTTTCTTGCTTGTTCTTCGTTTGCTCGCAGGAAACAGACCCTTGTGGTCAGGTTGATCGTGCTCCGGCGTGGTCAATAACCCTCGGAAGTTGGTTTAGCGATTGCTAAGGCGCGACGTCTCGCATGTTCATAGTCGGATCGTCAAGGTCGACTCCCACAGAAAACGATAGCCACCATCTCATCGAAACATCGGGACACCTTAGCCTCTATCAAGTGGTATCAGATTTCCAGGTTGCTCGGTGAGATTTTACAGTTTTTTCGTAGATTAGATCGAGTCTATTCTTCATACCTACAGTCCACGAAAAAGCCAAAAAAATAGGGTTAGTTCATCATATCCGAACCAATCTGAGCCTTTGCATAATCTTTTTAGGGTTTTTGCTTTGTTGAATTTGCGGTTGCATCGTCGTGTCAAGTTGCTGGTCTTAGAGTCTAGTCTTTTAGAGTTTCGAGTTCTGGTCATAAGTTGTCACGCCACCGCCGCACCATCATCATTGCCCATCTACCACTTTTTCTTATCCGCCACCGCTCTGAATCCATATCCATATACCACCACCAATATGTATCCATATACCACCACCAATCTGTATCCATATACCACCACCGCTACCATATACCACCACCGCTGCCATATACCACAACCATATATCCACCACCAATCCGAGTTCTTCTCATATAATGTTTGTTCTTGAGATCAATCTAAATTCTGATTCGTGTTTCCTTGCCTGCGTAGTCTCGGAAAAAAAATTTAGGCCAAAATTTTTACGGGCAATTTTTTTTCCCTATCCTATTTTTAGGCTTTTCTGAGTCTTTTGAGCCACGTGCCATCATAGTGATTTTTTGTCGCACTTTTTCATCGTTGCTGCCCTGATTTTCGAAAAAAAAGTGAAAAAAAATTTCGTGCCCATCCTATCAGTTTGACGAGGGAAGAGTTTTGAGACACTCGCCATTATAGTGATTTTCGCAAAAAAAAGAGGAGCGCAAAAAAAAGGAGCACAAAAGAAAAGAGCGAAAAAAAAGAGTTCCAGAGTGTGCTTTTCCCTTATTTACGTGCAGCGCCGTGTTTTTGTTAGTGTTCTAGGCTCGCGTCTCTAGCACGGTCTAGCCTAGGACCAGCACAGTACCGTCGTTGAGCGTTTATTCAACTTTGCATCTCTGAATTGATTATTGCTGACCCTTTTTGCTACCATACTATAAGCCTTCCCAGCTCCACATACGTCTACGTCGTGCGTTTGACTCTCCCTGGCAATCGCTCTATCCAAGCTTTTGAGAGTTTTGACTACAACGGTTGCCGATCACCGCCTGCTGCTAGGTAAGAACTGGTAAGAATTTGAGATTTGCTTGACGGATTTGTGACATCCACCACCACCACCACTTGTTAGTAGTCTGTAGGATCATATTCTTGTGTGTTTCTATTGCTGCTAACCATGCCAGGATCACAAGCCGACGAGACTGACTGGGAGAACTTGACGAACAAGGAGCTTCATGATACGTTCAGCAAATGATGAGTGGACAGGTGCAAGATGTGATAAACAGATTTGAAGAGGCCATGGAGAAGATAGATGGCATGGAGAAGACATTTGAAACAAAGCTCGGTAACAAGTTTGCTGAATTGCTTTCGCGTTTTCCACCACCACCACCGGCTGCTCCTGCCGCACCTCTGCAACAACAGCAACAACATCGACTACCTCCACGTCGGGAAATAGCCCTCCGCCGAGCGAGCCGTGTCCCTCTTTAGTCGGGCCAAACTGCTGGTGCTGCTGTTGATACTTCTGTGGCTCCTACTGCTGATGTGGAGGAGGATGATTATGTGGGAGATTATGAGGATGAGGTTGATCAAAATCAGAACTACGTGCCACCACCAGCACAGCAACCACCAGGTCATCCACATGCAAATAATGGCAATGGTAGGGCTCACCCTCAGGTACGAGATCATGACCATCTCCCTAAACTAAAATTGAATATTCCACCATTTGAGGGTAGATATGTTCCTGATATATATCTTACTTGGGAGTTAGAAACTGAACAACGATTTACATGTTTACAATATCCCGAGGAGAGACGTGTTCCTGCTGTTGTTTGTGCGTTCACTAGTTTTGCATGTGTTTGGTGGTCTGAGCATTGTAGATTATATCCTATTCCGGCTACTTGGGCTGCTTTGAAAACTGCTATGCGTACTCGTTGGGTTCCACCATATTATCAACGTGAATTACTTCAAAAATTGCAGCGCTTAAGACAGGGAAAAAATTGTGTAGAAGAATATTATCAGGAATTACAAACTGGCATGATTAGATGTGGTATTGTTGAGGATAATGAAGCTATGCTTGCACGTTTTATGGGTGGATTAAATAGAGAGATTCAGACGATTCTAGAGTATAAGGAGTATACTAATATCACTCGTTTATTCCATCTTGCTTGTAAAGCTGAATGTGAAGTGCAGGATCGACAGGCATTGGCGCGGACTAACTTTTCTGCAGGTCAACCTTCATCATGGACACCACGTGCATCATCTACTTCCACACGTTCTGCTACACCGGCGCCTCCGTCGGCTGCCACCTCCAACCGTGATACAATAAAGCAGGCACAATCACCACTATCTGCCAAGAGCACACCTTCTAGGCCTGCAAAGAGCTCTTCTTCATCCATGGCATCAACAGGGCAAACACAAGATATTATTTGTCGACGTTGCAAGGGTGGAGGTCATTTTGCGAGAGAATGCCCATCTAAGCGTGTGATGATTGTTACTGAGGATGGTGGGTATGAGTCTTCTAGTGACTATGATGAGGAGACTTTGTCTCTTATTACACATGAAGAACACGGTGGAGACGATTCTGATCATGAGACGCAATACATGGCTCCTGAAGATGCTGACAGGTATGAATGTTTAGTTGCTCAACATGTTTTGAGTGTGCAGGTTACACAAGCTGAGCAAAATCAAAGGCATAATTTGTTCCATACAAAGGGAGTTGTGAAGGAACGTTCTGTTCGCGTGATCATAGATGGAGGGAGCTGCAATAACTTGGCTAGCATGGAGATGGTGGAGAAACTATCTCTCACCACAAGACCACATCCACATCCTTACTACATCCAATGGTTCAACAACAGCGGCAAGGTTAAGGTAACACGTACTGTTCGTGTGCATTTTAGTATCTCTACATATGCTTATTATGTTGATTGTGATGTGGTACCTATGCAAGCATGTTCCTTATTACTTGGTAGACCATGGCAATTTGATAAAAATTCTGTACACCATGGTAGAAACAATCAGTATACTCTTGTTCATAACGATAAAAATATTACTTTGCTTCCTATGACTCCTGATTCCATTTTGAAAGATGATATTAATAGAGCTAATAAAGCAAAACAGGAGACAAATAAGAGTGAAAATCAGATTGTGGCAAAAGGATTTGAGCACCAAATGAAGCCTAATAATAAACCATCTACTGTTGTTTTTGAAATTAAATTGAAAAGTGCATGTTTACTTGCCACCAAATCTGATATTGATGAGCTAGATTTTAGCAAATCTGTTTGCTATGCTTTTGTGTGCAAAGAGGCATTATTTTCATTCGAGGACGTGCCTTCCTCTTTGCCCCCTGCTGTCACTAACATTTTGCAGGAGTTCGCTGACGTCTTTCCACAAGACGTGCCACCGGGATTACCACCTATTCGAGGGATTGAGCATCAAATTGACTTAATTCCCGGTGCTTCGCTACCCAACCGTGCACCATACCGTACCAATCCAGAGGAGACGAAGGAGATTATGCGTCAAGTACAAGAACTGCTCGACAAAGGTTATATACGCGAATCCCTTAGTCCTTGTGCTGTTCCTATCATTTTAGTGCCGAAAAGGATGGTACGTCGCGTATGTGCGTTGATTGTAGAGGCATTAATAATATTACTATTCGTTATCGTCATCCTATTCCTAGGCTAGATGATATGCTTGATGAATTGAGTGGCTCTACAATATTCTCCAAAGTTGATTTGCGTAGTGGATACCATCAAATTCGTATGAAATTGGGTGATGAATGGAAAACAGCATTTAAAACTAAGTTTGGATTATATGAGCGGTTAGTCATGCCTTTTGGGTTAACTAATGCACCTAGTACTTTCATGAAGTTAATGAACGAAGTTTTACGTGCTTTCATTGGACGATTTGTGGTAGTTTACTTTGATGACATATTGATTTATAGCAAATCTTTGGAGGAACATTTGGAACATTTACGTGCTGTTTTTATTGCTCTACGTGATGCACGTTTGTTTGGAAACCTTGGAAAGTGCACCTTTTGCACCGACCGAGTATCTTTTCTTGGCTATGTTGTTACTCCACAGGGAATTGAAGTTGATAAAGCCAAGATTGAAGCTATTGAGAGTTGGCCGCAGCCCAAAATGGTCACACAAGTGAGGAGTTTCCTTGGCCTCGCTGGTTTCTATAGGCGTTTTGTGAGAGATTTCAGCACCATTGCTGCACCTCTCAACGAGCTTACAAAGAAGGATGTGCCTTTTGTTTGGGGTACCGCACAGGAAGAAGCCTTCACGGTATTAAAAGATAAGTTGACACATGCTCCTTTACTCCAACTTCCTATTTTCAATAAGACTTTTGAGCTTGAATGTGATGCTAGTGGAATTGGATTAGGAGGTGTGTTATTACAAGATGGAAAACCTGTTGCATACTTTTCTGAAAAATTGAGTGGGCCTAGTCTGAACTATTCTACTTATGATAAAGAATTATATGCTCTTGTTCGGACCTTAGAAACATGGCAACATTATTTATGGCCCAAGGAATTTGTTATACATTCTGATCATGAATCTTTGAAACACATTAAAAGTCAAGCAGAACTGAACCGTAGACATGCTAAATGGGTTGAATTCATTGAGACTTTCCCTTATGTCATTAAACACAAGAAGGGTAAAGAAAATGTTATTGCTGATGCCTTGTCTCGTCGTTATACTATGCTTTCACAACTTGACTTTAAAATATTTGGTTTGGAGACCATCAAAGATCAATATGTTCATGATGCTGAATTTAAAGATGTATTGCAGAATTGTAAGGAAGGGAGAACTTGGAACAAGTTCGTTCTTAATGATGGATTTGTGTTTCGTGCTAACAAGCTATGCATTCCAGCTAGCTCCGTTCGTCTTTTGTTGTTGCACGAGGCGCATGGAGGAGGATTAATGGGACACTTTGGCGTCAAGAAGACGGAGGATATACTTGCTACACTTTTCTTTTGGCCAAAGATGAGACGGGATGTTGAGCGTTTTGTTGCTCGCTGCACTACATGTCAAAGAGCTAAGTCACGAATCAATCCTCATGGTTTATATATGCATTTGCCTGTACCTAGTGTTCCTTGGGAGGATATATCTATGGACTTTGTTTTAGGTTTACCTCGAACAAAGAAGGGGAGGGATAGCATATTTGTTGACGTGGATAGGTTCTCGAAAATGGCACACTTTATACCATGTCATAAAAGCGATGATGCTGTTAATGTTGCTGATTTGTTCTTTCGTGAAATTATCCGCTTACATGGTGTGCCAAATACTATTGTTTCAGATTGTGATACTAAATTTCTTAGCCACTTTTGGAGATGTTTATGGGCTAAGTTGGGGACTAAGCTGCTTTTTACTACTACTTGTCACCCCCAAACTGATGGACAAACTGAAGTAGTCAATAGAACATTGTCTACTATGCTTAGGGCTGTTTTGAAGAATAACAAGAAAATGTGGGAAGAATGCTTGCCTCATATTGAATTTTCTTATAATCGTTCATTGCAATCTACGACTAAGATGTGCCCTTTTGAAATTGTGTATGGTTTCCTACCTCGTGCACCTATTGATTTGTTGCCTCTTCCATCTTCAGAGAAGGTTAATTTTGATGCTAAAGAACATTCTGAATTGATTTTAAAAATTCATGAGTTAACTAAGGAAAACATTGAGCGTATGGATGCTAAATATAAACTTGCTGGAGATAAGGGTAGAAAACATGTTGTGTTTGCGCCTGGAGATCTTGTTTGGTTACATTTGCGTAAAGATAGATTTCCTAATCTGCGCAAATCAAAGCTAATGCCACATGCTGATGGTCCTTTTAAGGTGTTAGAGAAAATAAATGATAATGCATATAAACTTGAGCTACCTGTAGATTTTGGGGTTAGTCCCACTTTTAACATTGCAGATTTGAAGCCTTATTTGGGTGAGGAAGATGCGCTTCCGTCGAGGACGACTTCATTTCAAGAAGGGGAGGATGATGAGGACATCAATACCATTGTTACACCCACAGCCCCTACTGTTACATATACTGGACCAATTACTAGAGCTCGTGTGCGCCAATTAAATTACCAGGTACTTTCGCTTCTTGGTAATGATTCTAATGTTCATGAGATTATGATGCTGCCTAAATTGGATACATTTGTTTTGCTTACAAATGAAGGGCCTAGCTTGGAGAAGGATGAACATTGGAGTAAGAACACGCATGGAGTTGATGGCATGCGCAAGGGGATCAAGAACGGAGTTACAAGTGGTGATTTCAGGACTTTGAAGCCGCCATAAGGAGTGCATGAAGCCTTGGACGAAATATACAAGATGCCACTTCATAATATTCGTCCATAGGCTATTCTAGGTGCTGCGTCACCTTATTAATGGGCCAGGCCCATGTAATTTCGAAATACTTAAGTATAGGCTATTTTTAGAGTCCGTATGTGTGGGGAAACAAGAGTTAGGGTTGGTTTCGGACCCCACCCTCAAGGGCCACGAAATTCCCCCCTCTTCCTCCATATATACAGCCCTTAGGGCGTCGTTTAGACTTTGGGTTTTGGTTAGATTAAAAGTTCGCCATAGATGTAACTTCGCGTACTTCGTTTGTGTCCAACGACCAGACCAAGACGTCACAGAACCCCACCTTGATCAATAAAGCTTTCATCTTATATTCGCAATATCCCGATTGCAATCTCAGCTTCTTGCTTGTTCTTCGTTTGCTCGCAGGAAACAGACCCTCGTGGTCAGGTTGATCGTGCTCCGGCATGGTCAATAACCCTCGGAAGTTGGTTTAGCGATTGCTAAGGCGCGTGGTCTCGCACGTTCGTAGTCGGATCGTCAAGGTCGACTCCCATAGAAAACGATAGCCACCATCTCATCAAAACATCGGGACACCTTAGGCTCTATCAAAGTAGCACCATGATCTTCATGATAGAGAGTCTCCTATGTTGTCACTTTCATAAACTAGTGGGAATTTTACATTATAGAACTTGGCTTGTATATTCCAATGATGGGCTTCCTCAAATTTCCCTAGGTCTTCGTGAGCAAGCAAGTTGGATGCACACCCACTTAGTTTCTTTTGTTGAGCTTTCACACACTTATAGCTCTAGTGCATCCGTTGCATGGCAATCCCTACTCACTCACATTGATATCTATTTATGAGCATCTCCATAGCCCGTTGATACGCCTAGTTGATCTGAGACTATCTTCTCCTTTTTGTCTTCTCCACAACCACCATTCTATTCCACCTATAGTGCTATGTCCATGGCTCACGCTCATGTATTGCGTCAAAGTTGAAAAAGTTTGAGAACATCAAAAGTATGAAACAATTGCTTGGCTTGTCATCGGGGTTGTGCATGATTTAATATTTTGTGTGATGAAGATAGAGCATAGCCAGACTATATGATTTTGTAGGGATAACTTTCTTTGGCCATGTTATTTTGAGAAGACATGATTGCTTAGTTAGTATGCTTGAAGTATTATTATTTTTATGTCAATATTAAACTTTTATCTTGAATCTTTCAAATCTGAACATTCATGCCACAATAAAGAAAATTACATTGAGAAATATGTTAGGAAGCATTCCATATCAAAAATTCTATTTTTATCATTTACGTACTCGAGGACGAGCAGGAATTAAGCTTGGGGATGCTTGATACGTCTCCAACGTATCTATAATTTTTTATTGTTCCATGCTATTATATATTCTGTTTTGGATGTTTAGTGGGCTTATTTATACACTTTTATATTATTTTTGGGACTAACCTGTTAACCGGAGGCCCATCCCAAATTGATATTTTTTTGCCTATTTCAGTGTTTCGCGGAAAAAGAATATCAAACGGAGTCCAAACGGAATGAAACCTTCGGGAGCGTGATTTTTGGAACAAACGTGATCCAGAGGACTTGGAGTGGACTTCAAGAAACTAACGAGGAAGCCACGAGGCAGGGGGCGTGCCCTCCACCCTCGTGGGCCCCTCGTGGCTCCACCGACCTACTTCTTCCTCCTATATATACCTACGTACCCCCAAACCATCGGAGAGAACCACGAAAACCTAATTCCACCGCCGCAACCTTCTGTACCCGTGAGATCCCATCTTGGGGCCTTTTCCGGCGCTCCGCCGGAGGGGGCATTGATCATGGAGGGCTTCTACATCAACACCATAGCCTCTCCGATGATGTGTGAGTAGTTGACCTCAGACCTTCAGGTCCATATTTATTAGCTAGATGGCTTCTTCTTTCTCTCTTTGGATCTCAATACAAAGTTCTCCTCGATCTTCTTGGAGGTCTATTCGATGTAACTCTTTTTGTGGTGTGTTTGTCGAGATCCGATGAATTGTGGGTTTATGATCAAGATTATCTATGAACATTGAATCTTCCCTGAATTCTTTTATGTATGATTGGTTATCTTTGCAAATCTCCTCGAATTATGAGTTTGGTTTGGCCTACTAGATTGATCTTTCTTGCAATGGAAGAAGTGCTTAGCTTTGGGTTCAATCTTATGGTGCTCGATCCCAGTGATAGTAGGGGAAACGACACGTATTGTATTGTTGCCATCGAGGATAAAAAGATGGTGTTTATATCATATTGCATGAGTGTATTCCTCCACATCATGTCATGTTGCTTAAAGCGTTACTCCGTTCTTATGAACTTAATACTCTAGATACATGCTGGATAGCGGTCGATGTGTGGAGTAATAGTAGTAGATGCAGGCACGAGTCGGTCTACTTATCACGGACGTGATTCCTATATACATGACCATACCTAGATATTCTCATAACTATGCTCAATTTTATGAATTGCTCGACAGTAATTTGTTCACCCACCGTAATACTTATGCTATCTTGAGAGAAGCCACGAGTGAAACCTATGGCCCACGGGTCTATTTTCCATCATACAAGTTTCCAATCTATTTTATTTTCTAATCTTTACTTTCAATTTATATCATAAAAATACCAAACATATTTATCATATTATTATCATCTCTATCAGATCTCACTCTTGCAAGTGGCCTTGAAGGGATTGACAACCCCTTTATCGCGTTGGTTGCGAGGTTCTTATTTGTTTGTGTAGGTACGAGGTGACTCGCGCGTGGTCTCCTACTGGATTGATACCTTGGTTCTCAAAAACTGAGGAAAATACTTACGCTGCTTTGTTGCAACACCCTTTCCTCTTCAGGGGAAAACCAACGCATGCTCAAGAGGTAGCAACTACCATCTGCTGACGACTCCACGTCTCTTTTTCTCATTACTATACCAATGCCTAGCAATGGCTTTAGCGATCCCAGATGCTTTCAAAAACACAGTACACAAGTTGTGCTGCTAGCACATTATGAAGAAGTACATGGAACACCTCGCATACCTGTACAACTTGCACGAAGACTTTAAGGATGAATTCACATCAATCCTCAACTGGCCCCTCATGCCAACTGAGTTTGAGGCTACCTGGAAAAGACTCATGGATAAGTACAACCTCCATGATGATGCCATGATGGTGGGCATGTGGAATGAGCGTGAGAGATGGATATCAGCATACTTCAAAGAAATTTTCTGCGCCAAAATGACATCCACACAACGAAGTGAGAGCATGAACTATGTGCTCAAGAAGAACTTCGTAAGTGAGAGACAAAACCTCCACCGGTTTGTCATCCAGGTAAATTCCTGCGTCAAAACAAGGAGGCAGATAGATAACCAGGAGACAATGGGTTACCGGGTATAGCTCTATCACCTGTTGTAATACAAAAAATAACAAGCTTACTAAAGTAAAACTGTATTAGTTAGACAATTTTTTTCTGCGAGAAAACTAATAATTTGGTCATCATTCTTGCATGGGCAGAAGGAACAAAACACGCTGACCTTCTATAGGTTTGACACCTAGATGGCAAAGCTTTACTCATGAGCTGTGTACAGCGAGATCAAAAAAAGGCTAAAACTGAGCACACTCTTCACGGCGACAGAGACAGAAGAGCCCACAAAGTACCTTGTGCGCTACAACAACCCGCAAAATCTGTCTGCGTGGGCTCAGCATGCGTTCCAGGTGGTTCCAGACCCCGTGGGAGAAACATATGAGTGCAAGTGCAGGCTATGTGACCACACAGGTGAGGTCTAAAAAAAGATGTTACATACTCTGCTGCTTTTTTTTGCAAAGTTTTTGTTTGAATGAAATGACAAAAAACACGCACCTCTTCAAAAAAATGCAGGTATTTTCTGCGTGCATGTCCTGTGAATGATGCAGACAATTAAGGCTGCCAGCGTTCCAGAGAAATACATCCTCAGGAGATACACCAAACGCCCGAACATCCAGCTAACATTCAACAGAAATGACTTGAGGACAGTAGCGTCAAACAAGGCATCCCAATACTACATTGAAAGCTCACTGCTGACACTGAACATGAGGGTGCACAGAAAAATCTTGAGAAGCCAAGAGCAAATGGCGAGGTCACGGGTCGTCATGGACAAACTTGAACAAGAACTCGACGACATGCATTCTGCTGAAAATGGAGGTCTCGTGGACAATGAAGCCATTAAGCATGATATTGCTACAATGTTATCCGAGATGAACCATCTGGGAGCTATTGACCCATTCGACAACGAGGAAGAGGAGCAACAGCAACCATAGCTTGCCCATGTGCACACTCAAGAGCACCAACATGCTCACATGCAAGATCATGAGCTTGATGGTGCTGTAGGCGAACAACATGACAACAGGACATCCTACCAGCAGCAGCAGGAAAGGGTGATTAAACCACCCATATTCTCAAACACAAAGAGGAGGAAGAGTAAGACGCAAGTAGCGAAAGAAGTAGCCAAAAAGCCGCCACGCCCCGTCAGGCGCATGGAATTTGGCCCGGACGGCAAACCTCTCGGGATAAGGGCATGCGGATTCTGCAACGTCATGAGCAACCATAATTACTGCACATGCGCACTCCGCACAGATGCCACTGTCAACAAGCAAACACTGCACAAGAAGATTGGAGCTGCCCAGGTTTCTACCAATGGAGACAACACACGTAACACCTACACTTGCTGCAAGTGTGGGGGAACCGACGGACATAATGCCCGCACGTGCAAAGCGGGCAAGGAGGTCAGTGGCGCTGAACAGAAATAGGGCAAGGTATAGAGTTCCAAAAAATCAAAAGAAGAGGATGAAGAAGAAGAGTTTGACGAGAATGACGACCAATCGGACGAAGACAATGAAGATGACAGTGTTGGGGACGAGGAAACTGAAACTGACGATGAAGCTGCCAAGGCTCAACCAGGAAAGGGCGCTGGCAAGGGACAACATTCGGGGCCAGTTAGGAGGAGCTCAAGACTGAAGAATTCATAGTGGTTATGCTGCTGCGACAATGAGGAAACATATCAGAAACACTGTTGTTACCAAAAACTTATTTAGCTTTATCATCGATTTCTCGATCAGTACTATAGTTAAGATATAATTTGTGATTTGTGCCCGCTGGACAAGTGACATTATTATGTAAACCTTTTGATAATCCTTTTGAATGCAGTCACAAATACATTTTCAAAAAACTTATCTGGATTATATGTAACGCCAACACTACTGTCGATGAGTAACTCAACAAAAAATATGTTAAGGAAAATTTAAACTCTTATAGTACATCAGTACTGATAATTCTCACTCGTTAGTACGAAGGCATAGTAACCAAACACACCCGTGAACACCTCAAAAAACATCATTTGAAAAAAACAAGCTATGTCTGCTTCTGCCAGTCCTAGTTCTGAAAGACCATCAGTACATAAAAATAATTACCTCAAGCAAAATGCTAAAAATATAATACACCTGTATTGATGAAAATCTAATGTATCTGTAAAAAATACTTTTAGAGATTATCTTGATATAAACAAATCCTTTCAAAAAACATAAATTGTTTTAAAAAACATTAGCATGACACACATAGTCTGACTGGTATTTGGTAAGCTCAATTACACTTCAATCACCAGTCCAAGTACCCACAACAGAGGAGTACAAAACCACCATCATCACAACCCCTAACACGTGCAAGTGGGATAGGCAGCTCACATGTACAGCTTGACAAGACTACTCAGTGCAACAGTAAAAACCCTTTGTCTTGGACGGTTAGTTCTTCCAGGACACCACCCGCGCCATCCACTAGGCGGTTGTCACAAGGGAATGCGAACGGGGACCCCCACGACCACTACACCCACGCCCCCAACGAACCGCCTCCCACACATCCCCGTCGACGCATGATGACCCACAAGTATATGGGATCTATCATAGTCCTTTCGATAAGTAAGTGTGTCGAACCCAACGAGGATCAGAAGGAAATGATAAGCGGTTTTCAGCAAGGTATTCTCTGCAAGCACTGAAATTCTAGGTAATAGATAGTTTTGTGATAAGATAATTTGTAATGAGCAACAAGTAACAAAGGTAAATAAAGCGCAGCAAGGTGTCTCAATCCTTTTTGTAGCAAAGGACAAGCATGGACAAACTCTTATATGAAGGAAAGCGCTCCCGAGGACACATGGGAATTATCGTCAAGCTAGTTTTCATCACGTTCATATGATTCACGTTCGGTACTTTGATAATTTGATATGTGGGTGGACCGGTGCTTGGGTGTTGTCCTTACTTGGACAACCATCCCACTTATGATTAACTCCTATTGCAAGCATCCTCAACTACAAAAGAAGTATTAAGGTAAACCTAACCATAGCATGAAACATATGGATCCAAATCAGCCCCTTACGAAGCAACGCATAAACTAGGGTTTAAGCTTCTGTCACTCTAGCAACCCATCATCTACTTATTACTTCCCAATGCCTTCCTCTAGGCCCAAATAATGGTGAAGTGTCATGTAGTCGGCGTTCACATAACACCACTAGAGGAGAGACAACATACATCTCATCAAAATATCGAACAAATACCAAATTCACATGACTACTAATAGCAAGACTTCTCCCATATCCTCAGGAACAAACATAACTACTCACAAAGCATATTCATGTTCATAATCAGAGGGCTATTAATATGCATATAGGATCTGAACATATGATCTTCCACCAAATAAACCAACTAGCATCAACTACGAGGAGTAATCAACACTACTAGCAACCTACAAGTACCAATCCCAGACTTAGAGACAAGAATTGGATACAAGAGATGAACTAGGGTTTGAGAGGAGATGGTGCTGGTGAAGATGTTGATGGAGATTGGCCCCCTCCCGATGAGAGGAGCGTTGGTGATGACGATGGTGATGATTTCCCCCTCCCAGAGGGAAGTGTCCCAGGCAGAACAGCTCCGCCGGAGCCCTAGATTGGTTCCGCCAAGGTTCTGCCTCGTGGCGGCGGAGTCTCGTCCCGAAAGCTTGCTTATGATTTTTTTCCTCAACAAAAGACTCCATATAGCAGAAGATGGGCATCGGAGGGCCACCAGGGGCCCACGAGGCAGGGGGCGCCCCCCCATCCTCGTGGCCAGGGTGTGGGCCCCCTCTGGAACTTCTTGCGCTCAGTATTTTTTATATATTCTGAAAATAGCTTCCGTGAAGTTTCAGGACTTTTGGAGCTGTGCAGAATAGGTCTCTAATATTTGCTCCTTTTCCAGCCCAGAATCCCAGCTGCCGGCATTCTCCCTCTTTATGTAAACCTTGTAAAATAAGAGAGAATAGGCATAAATATTGTGACATAATGTGTAATAACAGCCCATAATACAATAAATATTGATATAAAAGCATGATGCAAAATGGACGTATCAACTCCCCCAAGCTTAGACCTCGCTTGTCCTCAAGCGAAAGCCGAAATCAAAAAATATGTCCACATGTTTAGAGATAGAGGTGTCGATAAAAATAAAATACGGACATGAGGGCATCATGATCATTCTTAGAACAGATCTCTTATGCTAAAGTAACAATTCAATCACAATTTCAAATATGAATCATAAACTTCATTGAGAACCAATAAACTCTAATCTCAGTAATTGAAGCAATTGCAATTTATCATAACCTAGGAAAGAGTCAATATAAGAGCTTTTCAGCAAGTCCACATACTCAACTATCATATAGTCTTTCACAATTGCTAACACTCACGCAATACTTATGGGTATGGAGTTTTAATCAGACACAGAGAAAGATAGGGGGCTTATAGTTTTGCCTCCCAACGTTTTACCTCAAGGGTAATGTCAACAATAATAGTTCATGAAAACTCACATCCAATTAGCCATATATACCAGGATCTTTCCAACATATTGTGCTTGCCAAAGGGTAAAATGTAAAAGGAAAGGTGAAGATCACCATGACTCTTATATAAGGTAGAAGATAAAAGTCAAAGATAGGCCCTTCGCAGAGGGAAGCAGCGGTTGTCATGCGCTTTTATATTTGGATGCACAAAATCTTAATGTGAAAGAACGTCACTTTATATTGCCACTTGTGATATGGACCTTTATTATGCAGTCCGTTGCTTTTATTTCTTCCATATCACAAGATCGTATAAAGCTTATTTTCTCCTACACTAATAAGTCATACATATTTAGAGAGCAATTTTTATTGCTTGCACCGATGACAACTTACTTGAAGGATCTTACTCAATCGGTAGGTAGATATGGTGGACTCTCATGGCAAACCTGGGTTTAGGGATATTTGGAAGCACAAGTAGTATCTCTACTTGGTGCAAAGAATTTGGCTAGCATGAGAGGAAAGGCAAGCTCAATCATGTTGGATGATCCATGACAATATAATTTATCTCAGATGTAAGAGAACATAACCCATTACGTTGTCTTCCTTGTCCAACGCCAACTCTTTGGCATGTCATATTTTAATGAGTGCTCACAATCATAAAAGATGTCCAAGATAGTGTATTTATATGTGAAGAACTCTCTTTGTTTATTACTTCCTATTAATTGCAACTATGACCAAAACTATGTTTGTCAACTCTCAACAACTTTTATTCATCATACTCTTTATATGTGAGCTCATTACTCTCCATAAGATCCATATGATCTCTTTTATTTCTTTTATTCTTTCTCTTTTCTTTTATTCACTCAAGATCATGGCAAAATAATCAAACCCTTGACTCAACACTAATCTTTATTATATAGCTCACGGACCTGATTACATAGAGGGGTCATAAGGCAAAACTCAAAACTAGATCATACCAAAAACATTACTCTACTAGATCAAGATATTACTAAAAGGATCGAACTAAGAAAAACGATAAAGATAGAGATGTGATGGTGATACGATACCGGGGCACTCCCCCAAGCTTGGCAGTTGCCAAGTGGAGTGCCCATACCCATATGATTATGTCTCCTTTGTTGGTGAAGAAGATGGTGGTGATGATGGGTAGTCTCACATCAAGCGTAAGAGACCCTCCAACTTGCGGATAATGCCCTTGAGTGCAACTATACACTCCTTCAACAAAATATTTTCACGTGTGAGATACTTGGTTTGTATACGAGCTAACTCAATCATCTTGAAAGCGTCGATCGCAGTCGGGGTAAGAAGATTGTGATCAAGTTGAAGGATTTCTTCTGTTGCCGGAACTTGGTCCTCCGTGGCCTTCTTGATCCCTTCATCCTTGTTGATCTCCACGGGTTCTTCCTGTAGGGGAACGTAGTAATTTCAAAAAAAATCCTACGCACACGTAAGATCGTGGTGATGCATAGAAACAAGAGGGGAGAGTGTTGTCTATGTACCCTCGTAGACCAGAAGCGGAAGCGTTATGACAACGCGGTTGATGTAGTCGTACATCTTCACGGCCCGACCGATCAAGCACCGAAACTATGGCACCTCCAACTTTTAGCACATGTTCAGCTCGATGACGATCCCCAGACTCCGATCCAGCAAAGTGTCGGGGAAGAGTTCCGTCAGCACGACGGTGTGGTGACGATCTTGATGTTCTACCATCGCAGGGCTTCGTCTAAGCACCACTATAATATTATCGAGGAGTATGGTGGAAGGGGGCACCGCACACGGCTAAGAAAACGATCACGAGGATCAACTTGTGTGTCTAGAGGTGCCCCCCTCCCCCGTATATAAAGGAGCAAGGGGGGAGGCCGGCCGGCCCTTGGGCGCGCCAAGGAGGAGGAGTCCTCCTCCTAGTAGGAGTAGGACTCCCCTCTTTCCTACTCCTACTAGGAGGGGGAAAGGAAGGGGGAGAGGGAGAAGGAAAGGGGGGCGCCGCCCCCCCTCTCCTAGTCCAATTCGGACCAGAGGGGGAGGGGCCGCGCGGCCCACCCTGGCCGCCCCTCTCTCTCTCCACTAGGGCCCACAAGGCCCATTACTTCTCCCGGGGGGGGGGGGTTCCGGTAACCCTCTGGCACTCCGGTTTTCTTCGAAATCACCCGGAACACTTCCGGTGTCCGAATATAGCCGTCCAATATATCAATCTTTATGTATCGACTATCTCGAGACTCCTCGTCATGTCCGTGATCACATCCGGGAGTCCGAACAAACTTCGGTACATCAAAATATATAAACTCATAATCAAACTGTCATCGTAACATTAAGCGTGCGGACCCTGCGGGTTCAAGAACAATGTAGACATGACTGAGACATGTCTCCGGTCAATAACCAATAGCGGAACCTGGATGCTCATATTGGCTCCCACATATTCTTCGAAGATCTTTATCGGTCAGACCGCATAACAACATACTTTGTTCCCTTTGTCATCGGTATGTTACTTGCCCGAGATTCGATCGTCGGTATCTCAATACCTAGTTCAATTTCGTTACCGGCAAGTCTCTTTACTCGTTTCGTAATACATCATCTCGCAACTAACTCATTAGTTGCAATGCTTGCAAGGCTTATGTGATGTGCATTACCGAGAGGGCCCAGAGATACCTCTCCGACAATTGGAGTGACAAATCCTGATCTTGAAATACGCCAACCCAACATGTACCTTTGGAGACATCTGTAGAGCTCATTTATAATCACCCAGTTATGTTGTGATGTTTGGTAGCACACAAAGTGTTCCTCCGGCAAACGGGAGTTGCATAATCTCATAGTCATAGGAACATGTATAAGTCATGAAGAAAGCAATAGCAACATACTAAACGATCGGGTGCTAAGCTAATGGAATGGGTCATGTCAATGACATTATTCTCCTAATGATCTGATCCCTTTAATCAAATGACAACACATGTCTATGGTTAGGAAACATAACCATCTTTGATTAATGAGCTAGTCAAGTAGAGGCATACTAGTGACACTCTGTTTGTCTATGTATTCACACATGTATTATGTTTCCGGTTAATACAATTCTAGCATGAATAATAAACATTTATCATGAAATAAGGAAATAAATAATAACTTTATTATTGCCTGTAGGGCATATTTCCTTCAGTCTCCCACTTGCACTAGAGTCAATAATCTAGTTCACATTGCCATGTGATTTAACATCAATGGTTCACATCACCATGTGATTAACACCCATAGTTCACATCGACATGTGACCAACACCCAAAGGGTTTACTAGAGTCAATAATCTAGTTCACATCGCTATGTGATTAACACCCAAAGAGTACTGAGGTGTGATCATGTTTTGCTTGTGAGAGAAGTTTAGTCAACGGGCCTGCCACATTCAGATCTGTAAGTATTTTGCAAATTTCTATGTCAACAATGCTCTGCATGGAGCTACTCTAGCTAATTGCTCCCACTTTCAATATGTATCCAGATTGAGACTTAGAGTCATCTGGATCAGTGTCAAAACTTGTATCGACGTAACCCTTTACGACGAACCTTTTTGTCACCTCCATAATCGAGAAACATATCCTTATTCCACTAAGGATAATTTTGACTAATGTCCAGTGATCAACTCCTAGATCACTATTGTACTCCCTTGCCAAACTCAGGGCAGGGTATACAATAGGTCTGGTACATAGCATGGCATACTTTATAGAACCTATGGCTGAGGCATAGGGAATGACTTTCATTCTCTCTCTATCTTCTGCCGTGGTCGGGTTTTGAGTCTTACTCAACTTCTCACCTTGTAACACAGGCAAGAACTCTTTCTTTGACTGTTCCATTTTGAACTTACTTCAAAATCTTGTCAAGGTATGTACTCATTGAAAAAACTTATCAAGCGTCTTGATCTATCTCTATAGATCTTGATGCTCAATATGTAAGCAGCTTCACCGAGGTCTTTCTTTGAAAAAACTCCTTTCAAACACTCCTTTGTGCTTTGCAGAATAATTCTACATTATTTCCGATCAATAATATGCCATACATATACTTATCAGAAATGCTGTAGTGCTCCCACTCACTTTCTTGTTAATACAGGCTTCACCGCAAGTCTGTATAAAACTATATGCTTTGATCAACTCATCAAAGCGTATATTCCAACTCCGAGATGCTTGCACCAGTCCATAGATGAATCGCTGGAGCTTGCACATTTTGGTAACACCTTTAGGATTGACAAAACCTTCTGGTTGCATCATATACAACTCTTCTTTAAGAAATCCATTAAGGATTGCAGTTTTGTTATCCATTTGCCAGATTTCATAAAATGCGGCAATTGCTAACATGATTCGGACAGACTTTAAGCATCGATACAAGTGAGAAAATCTCATTGTAGTCAACACCTTGAACTTTGTCAAAAACCCTTTTCGACAAGTCTAGCTTTGTAGATAGTAACACTACTATCAGCGTCCGTCTTCCTCTTGAAGATCCATTTATTTGTTATGGCTTGCTGATCATCGGGCAAGTCAACCAAAGTCCATACATTGTTCTCATACATGGATCCCATCTCAGATTTTATGGCCTCAAGCCATTTCGCGGAATCTGGGCTCATCATTGCTTCCTCATAGTTCATAGGCTCGTCATGGTCAAGTAACATGACCTCCAGAATAGGATTACCGTACCACTCTGGTGCAGATCTCACTCTGGTTTACCTACAAGGTTCAGTAGTAACTTGATCTGAAGTTTACATGATCATCATCATTAGCTTCCTCACTAATTGGTGTAGTAGTCACAGGAACAGATTTCTGTGATGAACTACTTTCCAATAAGGGAGCAGGTAAAGTTACCTCATCAAGTTCTACTTTCCTCCCACTCACTTCTTTTGAGAGAAACTCCTTCTCTAGAAAGGATCCATTCTCAGCAACGAATATCTTGCCTTCGGATCTGTGACAGAAGGTGTACCCAACATTCTCCTTTGGGTATCCTATGAAGACATATTTCTCCGATCTGGGTTTGAGCTCATCAGGATGAAACTTTTTCATATAAGCATCACAACCCCAAACTTTAAGAAACGACAACTTTGGTTTCTTGCCAAACCACAGTTCAGATTGTGTCATCTCAACGGACTTAGATGGTGCCCCTTTTTAACGTGAATGCAGCTGTCTTTAATGCATAACCCCAAAAACAATAGTGGTACATCGGTAAGAAACATCATAGATTGCACTATATCCAATAAAGTACGGTTATGACGTTCTGACACACCATTATGCTGTGGTGTTCCAGGTGGCGTGAGTAGTGAAACTATTTCACATTGTTTTAACTGAAGACCAAACTCGTAACTCAAATACTCTTCTCCATGATCAGATCGTAGAAACTTTATTTTCTTGTTACAATGATTTTCCACTTCACTCTGAAATTATATGAACTTTTCAAATGTTTCAGACTTCTTATTTCATTAAGTCGATATACCCATATCTGCTCAAATCATCTGCGAAGGTCAGAAAATAATGATACCTGCTGCAAGCCTTAATATTCATCGGACCACATACATTAGTATGTATGATTTCCAACAAATCTGTTGCTTTCTCCATTGTTCTGGAGAACGGCGTTTTAGTCATCTTGCCCAAGAGACATGGTTCGCAGGCATCAAGTGATTCATAATCAAGTGATTCCAAAATCCCATCAGCAAGGAGTTTTTTCATGCGCTTTACACCAATATGACTTAAAACGGCAGTGCCACAAATAAGTTGCACTATCATTATTAACTTTGCATCTTTTGGCTTCGATATTATGAATATGTGTATCACTACGATCGAGATCCAACAAACCATTTTCGTTGGTGTGTATGACCATAGAAGGTTTTATTCATGTAAACAGAACAACAATTGTTCTCTAACTTAAATGAATAACCGTATTGCAATAAACATGATCAAATCATATACATGCTCAACGCAAACACCAAATAACACTTATTTAGTTTCAACACTAATCCCGAAAGTATAGGGAGTGTGCGATGATGATCATATCAATCTTGGAACCACTTCCAACACACATCATCACTTCACCCTTAACTAGTCTCTGTTTATTCTGCAACTCCCGTTTCGAGTTACTAATCAGCAACTGAACTAGTATCAAATACTGAGGGGTCGCTATAAACACTAGTAAAGTACACATCAATAACATGTATATCAAATATACTTATGTTCACTTTGCCATCCTTCTTATCCGCCAATCACTTGGGGTAGTTCCGCTTCCAGTGACCAGTCCCTTTGCAGTAGACGCACTTAGTCTTAGGCTTAGGACCAAACTTGGGATTCTTCACTTGAGCAGCAACTTGCTTGCTGTTCTTCTTGAAGTTCCCTTTTTTCCCTTTGCCCTTTTCTTGAAACTAGTGGTCTTGTCTACCATCAACACTTGATGTTTTTCTCGATTTCTACCTTCATCAATTTCAGCATTACGAAGATCTTGGGAATTGTTTCCGTTATCCCTTGCATATTATAGTTCATCACGAAGTTCTACTAACTTGGTGATGGTGACTAGAGAATTCTGTCAATCACTATCTTATCTGGAATATTAACTCCCACTTGATTCAAGTGATTGTAGTACCCAGACAATCTGAGCACATGCTCATTGCTTGAGCGATTCTCCTCCATCTTTTAGCTATAGAACTTGTTAGAGACTTCATATCTCTCAACTCGGGTATTTTCTTGAAATATTAACTTCAACTCCTGGAACATCTCATATGGTCCATGACGTTCAAAACGTCTTTGAAGTCCCGATTCTAAGCCGTTAAGTATGGTGCACTAAACTATCAAGTAGTCATCATATTGAGCTAGCCAAACGTTCATAACGTCTGCATCTGCTCCTGCAATAGGTCTATCACCTAGTGGTGCATCAAGGACATAATTCTTCTGTGCAGCAATGAGGATAAACCTCAGATCACGGATCCAATCCGCATCATTGCTACTAACATCTTTCAACACAATTTTCTCTAGGAACATATCAAAATAAACATATGAAAGCAACAACGCGAGCTATTGATCTACAACATAATTTGCAAAATACTACCAGGACTAAGTTCATAATAAATTTAAGTTCAATTAATCATATTACTTAAGAACTCCCACTTAGATAGACATCCCTCTAATCATCTAAGTGATCACGTAATCCAAATCAATTAAACCATGTCCGATCATCATGTGAGATGGAGTAGTTTTCAATGGTGAACATCACTATGTTGATCATATCTACTATATGATTCACGCTCGACCTTTCGGTCTCCAGTGTTCCGAGGCCATATCTGTATATGCTAGGCTCGTCAAGTTTAACCTGAGTATTCCGCGTGTGCAACTGTTTTGCACCCGTTGTATTTGAACGTAGAGCCTATCACACCCGATCATCACGTGGTGTCTCAGCACGAAGAACTTTCGCAACGGTGCATACTCAGGGAGAACACTTATACCTTGAAATTTAGTAAGGTGATCAAGGTAATATGGATATGGCATATACTTGATCACTTAGCTAGGATCCATCCAGTTGAAAGTAATCTGCGATTTCTTTCATAAATGATATAATAACTCATCAACATTATCATCATCATATTAATATAAAAACTCTTGCATCATATCATCACCAACAACGGTATATACTAGCTAGCTAAAAATCATCATAGTCGTCATTACCACTATTTAATCATCATAGTCATTACCGCTATCTAATCACCACCAACACTAGCTTAAAGAAGAAACATTCACTTGTACCAGAAGCAAAGATATCATCGAGTTCAACATGGTCATGATATTATAAGCATTCATAACACCACAAAAGCAAATCACTCTTTGAGATTAAGTTCAGGTCAAAGAACACGGACATGAGAGGACAAGTACTAAGAGCATGAACTAGCTAATCACTCATGCTGCTCTCACTTAGGTAAAATAGCATAGAACATGTATAGCTCTCCTGATTCATCATATTGGAGCATGCAGATGAACATGTCTCCTAATCGTGGGCTGCGCTTCTGATTGCTTCCCCCTAGTACTTCTCTGCGATCGTTAACAATTTTGCTCCAATCTTTCACTATTAAGCATTCCTTGCTTTTAGAAATCCTGAATGCACTCATGTGTAATGTAGATGTCTTGGTTGTAAGCTAACCATTGACATGCGACTTTTAGTCTCAATCCACTGAGGCACAACTGTCATCGGGAGTCCCTGTTAAAGAACATCGTATAGTAATATACTTAGCAATGAAAGTTTAACTTGAAAAATAATGTATGCAAAAGATGCACTAAGGACAAATAGTAAAAATCATACCATCTTTCCAAAATAGATGTGACCGTAGTTCAATACGATCACTATTGGTCACATGTTTTGATTACTAAGATTTTCAAATTCAGGAAAATAATTTCTCTTGACAGCATCAAGATCCTCAAGCCATGAAACATAATGACTTGTCTCCTCGCAGTTTAGTTCAGCCCCGGGACAATGGACGGTCCTGTCTACCAAAAGCGTCGGACATGTTTGCTTGAATGGAAATAAGTTGTCAATAGAAATTAGTTGTCAACTATTTTTAAATAAACAATATGGAAGACATAAATGTGGTTGAGAAACTCACATAATGGTAGAACTGGAGGCGCCTGCACATCGACCCAGATGTCTTCATGTAGCGACCAGACCTCAAACAGTCTGATCTCTGTGCATCAGTGTCATTCCTGGATCGGTAATGCTGACACGCACAGTACTTGAGGATTCATAACAGAGTATCAATCACACACTTATTACATCGAATGTCTCAAAACAGAACAAAACAATAAATATGGCTTAAGGCCATCTAAATCGATTACAGCGGAAGGCTTGGAAGATAAAGTGAGTCCATCAACTCCAACGGCATCACTGAGTGAAAGACAATGACCTATGGCTCCTTACTCATTGTCTGAAAAGTCTGCAACATAAACGTTGCAGCCCGAAATGGGTCAGCACATGGAATATGCTAGCAAGGTAACCCAAGAGAATAATGAACAAAATAAATGCTATCACTACATGCATATTTGGCTGGTGGAGGTTGTATGGTTAATATGTTTTTGCGAAAAGCCAATTTTTCCCTACAACAAAGGAATAAATTTTATTTAACTATCATGGTAGTTGTTAAACATTGAGAAGGTTCCTCCAACTCAATCCCAATTAAACATCATCATTAAACCCAATCAATTTAAATTAAGAGTGATGAGATCAATCATGATAAATCAAGGACTAGATACTCAAGATGTCCATAACTGGGGACACGGCTAACCATGATTATTTTATACACTCTGCAGAGGTTTGCGCACTTTTCCCCACAAGACTCAAATACATCCATGGTCGGAGATTCGAGACACAGTCTTTCTGAAGCATTAACTCTCTACTCTAGGTAGACTATACCACCTACAACCCACTACATCTGCTAGTCTACCTCTTCAAGAGCTTCACGCAACTTACTCAACTATGCTAGAGCCCATAATAGCTTGTGGCTGCACACGGAAGTTTCTAGCATAGATAATCTTATGATCCCTTTGAGCCTGGGTGGTGGGCCGTAGGATGATCACACGGGTCCTCCGGGATATCCTAGGACAACACTGGGTACACTAGGTGTCCACAAGCAATCCACCCAGATGTGTATTCAAGTTTCCACCTTAAGTTGAACCATTAATTAACAAGCTCACATCTATCATGAATACTCTCAAACCCAATCCACGTCTACGAGCATAGCATAGCAAATATAAGCAACGTAGAAGTAACTCCCATAGGTTTGATAATAAATAGGTGCATAGGTACTACCTCATCTACTTCCCAAAACCCACAATTTAATCAGATCCTAATCATGCAAGTCTTTGGGGATTGAATCTAATGCAATAAAACTGGGTAGTAAAGAAGTATGATCAAAGTGTTACTTGCCTTGCTGATGATCCACAAAACCTGGAGACTCATAGTAGCACGCTTCGCACTCTGGGTACTCTATCGCAAACAAACAGGCATACAATAAGCACTCAACTAGAAGCACGGGTAAAACTCAAATAAGAAGATCTAACCAGAAAGTTAAACTTAAGAACTCCGGTTTGCAAAAAGAATCAAATCGAACAAAGCAACAAAACACAAACTACGAAAGAAACAAGATCTGATCACTAATCTGAACTAAAGTCAAATTTTCCTATTTCAAAATCTTGTTCAAGTTGGTGAAACAGAAAGAGGGCTTCAAGACGAAGATCTAGGCGCTTGAATTGCCTGATTCTGACTAACGAGCGAAAAGTTAAACTAAAACAAAAATGGGATCAGAAATCGCGATCGAAAATAATCGCGAAAAATCCGAGAAAAAGAAAAACTGACGAACAGGCTAACGAATGAACATTCGCTATCTGTGGCTAACGGGCAAAAACCGTTCGTTAAAACGAACGTATGAACGAACGTCCGCTATTTAACTGAACCGAAAAATAACCGATCTAAACCGATTTAAAATAAAAAAACTGAAACTAGGGTTTATATAAAAACCGGCCGGTTTCTAAAAGAACCGGCGGCGTCTACCTTGGGTCCGGTAGGGTCCGGCGGCGGCGGCTTCGGCGGCGGGGCAAGGCGGCGGCGGCAAGGCGAGGCGG
>NC_041392.1:379813517-379823219 GCF_002162155.2 Triticum dicoccoides | reverse complement strand
GGCAGCGGCGGGGCAAGGCGGCGGCGCGGCTAACGGGCGGCGGCGCGCTAGGGTTCAGCGGGGCGGAGCGGTGGGCTGCGGGGCTCGGCTCCTCGGGCTTTAAAGGCCGGGCGGGCGGAGTCCCGGTCGGTTACGGCCCAGAGTCGGTTTCCCTTTTTTTTAAAATATTCCGACATGCAGAAAAAGAAAGAAAAGAAATACTAAACGGACTCCAAAAATCCTAAAATAAATTTTCCCCGTCCTCTAAAAATCGAACGGACAAGGTGAACATTTATTTGGGCCTAAAATGCAATTTTGAAAAACGCATATTTTTCCTAATTTCAAATAAAATAGCAATAAAACTTTGAATAAAATCCTATTTGATTTTAATATTAAATCTCCAATATTTCTTTATTTTGGGAAGTCATTTTATCCCCTCTCTTTATTTTCATAAAATAAATATATGAAGAGAAAATAATTAAAATCAAACGATCCTCTTTTCATGATTTGAGAGAACTCAAATATGAAAAATAACGAAATCCCTAACTCTCTCCGTGGATCCTTGAGTTGCGTAGAATTTCTAGGATCAAACCAAAATGCAATAAAATATGATATGCAATGATGATCTAATGCATAACATCCAAATTGAAAATTTGGGATGTTACAAACCTACCCCCCTTAAGATGACTCTCGCCCTTGAGATTCGGGTTGGCTGGAAAATAGGTAAGGGTCATCCTTCCGTAGGTCCTCCTCTTGTTCCCAGGTGGCTTCATCCTCAGTATGGTGGCTCCACTGAACCTTACAGAACTTGGTAACCTTGTTGCGTGTGACTCGGCTGGCAAAATCAAGAATCTTGACTGGTTTCTCCTCGTAGGTCAAGTCGCTATCCAACTGAATCGCTTCCAGTGGCACTGTATCTCTTAGAGGAATATCAGCCATCTCTGCGTGGCACTTCTTCAACTGAGAAACGTGGAACACATCGTGAACTCCTAACAATCCTTCGGGCAACTCCAACTTGTAAGCAACTTCTCCCATACGTTCCAAAACACGGTATGGTCCCACAAAACGTGGTGTTAACTTTCCCTTAACTCCAAAGCGCTTCACTCCTCGGAGTGGTGATACACGAAGATACACTTTGTCTCCAACTTCGTAAACTGTCTCCTTGCGTTTAGAATCCGCATAACTCTTCTGCCTAGACTGGGCTACCTTGAGTCTATCGTGAATCAGCTTAACCTTCTCTTCAGATTCTTTAATCAAATCTGGTCCAAATAACTGACGGTCTCCAACTTCATCCCACAACAATGGTGTCCTGCACATCCTTCCGTACAATGCTTCGAAAGGGACCATCTTCAAACCGGCTTGATAGCTATTGCTGTAAGAGAACTCTGTGTAAGGCAAGTTGTCATCCCAACTAGATCCGTAATCTAGCGCACAAGCTCTCAACATGTCCTCCAAAATCTGATTGACTCTCTCAGTCTGTCCATCTGTCTGCGGGTGAAAAGCTGTACTGAACTCAAGCCTGGTTCCCAAAGTTTCATGCAACTGATTCCAAAACTTTGAGGTAAACTGGGTTCCTCTATCTGATACAATAGTCCTCTGAACTCCATGCAGACATACGATCCTGGTCATGTAAATCTTTGCCAACTTAGCACTGGTGTAAGTGGTCTTCACTGGGATGAAATGAGCTACTTTCGTCAAACGATCGACTACAACCCATATCGAGTAATAGCCTGAACGTGTCCTAGGCAATCCTGTGATAAAGTCCATGCCTAGTTTATCCCACTTCCATTCGGGTATTGGCAATGGCTATAGCAATCCCGCTGGCTTCTGATGTTCTGCCTTCACTCTCTGACATACATCACAAACTGCTACATATTCCGCAATATCCTTCTTCATCCCGTTCCACCAGAAACTATCCTTCAAATCCAGATACATCTTGGTATTTCCTGGGTGAATCAAATACGGCGAATCGTGGGCCTCTTGCAGAATCAACTTCCTGATCTCTGGATCATTTGGCACATATACACGGTCTTCAAACCATAGCGTATAGTGCTCATCCTCACGAAATCCTTTAGCTTTTCCTTTGCTCATCCTCTCTTTTATCTCAGCAATCTCCTTGTCCGTCTTCTGAGCTTCTCTGATCTTATCCATCAAAGTAGATTGAGTCTCCAATGCTGCTACATAACCCCTCGGAACTATTTCCAAACATAGCTCATGAAGATCCTCCTCTAACTCCTTGGGTAACTCTCCGGTCATGAGTGTATTGACATGGCTCTTGCGGCTTAACGCATCGGATACTACGTTAGCCTTTCCGGGATGATAATGCAACTTCATATCATAATCCTTATTGAGCTCCAACCATCTCCTTTGTCTGGGATTCAACACCTTCTGCGTGAAGATATACTTCACACTCTTGTGATCCGTGTACACCTCACAATGGTTTCCAATGAGAAAATGTCTCCATGTCTTCAACGCATGCACTACGTCTGCTAACTCCAAATCATGGGTAGCATAATTCAACTCATGGGGTTTGAGATATCGTGAGGCATATGAAACAAATCTTCCTTCCTGCATAAGCACTGCTCCAAGTCCTCGACGAGAAGCATCGCAATATACCTGGTAATCCTTGCATTGATCTAGAAGAATCAACACTGGAGCTGTAACCAAGCATTTCTTCAACTCCTGAAAACTGGCCTCACATTCCTCAGTCCATTTGAACTTAGTATCATTCTTCAACAACTCCGTCATGGGCTTTGCAATCTTTGAGAAATTCTCAATGAACCTTCGGTAGTATCCTGCAAGTCCAAGAAAACTCCGGATCTCTCCAACTGACATGGGGGCTTCCCAATTTGTCGCAGTGACAACCTTGGTAGGGTCTACTGCTATTCCTTCTCCGGATATAACATGTCCAAGGAATCCAACTTCCTTCAACCAAAACTCACACTTGCTGAACTTGGCATATAACTGGTGTTCTCTGAGCTTCCCAAGTACCAAACGCAAATGCTCCTTATGTTCCATCTTCATTCTTTGAGTAGACCAGAATATCATTAATGAACACCACGATGAACTTATCCAAAGACTCCATAAACACCTTGTTCATCATTTTCATGAAATAGGCAGGTGCGTTAGTCAGGCCAAATGACATAACGGTATACTCGTATAGCACGCACCTTATGGTAAAAGCTGTCTTAGGTATATCCTGCTCTCGAATCTTCAACTGGTGGTACCCTGATCGCAAATCGAGCTTGGAAAACACCTTAGCTCCTTGCAACTGGTCAAACAAATCATTTATCATCGGTAGTGGGTACTTGTTCTTGATCGTCACCTCATTCAATCCACGATAATCAAGAACCATCCTCAATGATCCATCCTTCTTCTCCACTAGAAGTACTGGTGATCCCCAAGGTGACGTGCTTGGGCCAATATAACCTTTATCCAGTAACCCCTTAATCTGCTTCTTAATTTCCTCTAAATCCTTTGCGGGCATCCTGTACGGTCTCTTAGAGATTGGCCATGTGCCTGGCAAAAGCTCGATCGAAAACTCAGTGTCTCTATCCGGTGGCATGCCTGGAAACTCCTCTGGAAATACATCTGGGAAATCCTTCACCACTGGTACTTCCTCCTGTACAACTCCTGATAAGGAATTTACTTGAGTCCTGTTCGGCACATGCCGGGATACATACTTGATCCTTCTTCCTTCTGGGGTGGTAAGCAAAATCGACTTACTGGTGCAGTCAATGTTCCCTTCATACTTAGATAACCAATCCATGCCTAATATCACATCCAGTCCTTGTGACTCCAATACTATTAGGTCTGAGGGAAACAAGTAGTTACCAATCCTTAATGGTAATCGATCACACCAAAGGCTAGCCATATACTCTGCTCCTGGCGAGGTTACTAACATGGGTGTCCTAAGGGTTTGGGTTGGCAGTTTAAACTTATACACAAATCCCCTTGATATGTATGAATGCAATGAACCAGTATCAAAAAGAACGATTGCAGTAAATGACTTAATCATAAACTTACCTATTACTGCATCGGGTTGTGCTTCAATCTCCTCCACGCTAACATGGTTCACTTGTCCCCTATTGAAAGGGTTGGGCTTCTTCCCAGAGCTTCCATTGCCATTTCCATGGTTTGCTTCAGAACATTCTGTGGCATAATGTCCATTCTTCCCGCACTTGAAACAAGTAATGTGACTTAGATCCTTCTTGGCGGGCGTTGCGGGGTTGGTATGGTTCTGGCCATTGCTTCCTCCATTACCATTTGCATTACTGGGAACACTATGGTTGTGCGCGACCCCTCCATTGTGGTTGTGACCTCCATGGTTATGTTTGAGGGGTCCTCCCGAGTTTGGGGTAAAACGGGGTCTCTGCCGAGCTCCAGAATTATACTTCCCGTGTCCATACTTCCTCTTAAGGTTGTCAATTTGCTGCTGCTTCCCTTCAATCATGAGAGCTCTATCCACCAACTGTTGGTAGTTATTAAAATTTACTACCATCAACTGCATGCTCAGCTCATCATTCAATCCTTCCAGAAACTTCTCCTGTTTAGCTGCATCTGTAGCAACGTCATCTGGAGCATAACGTGCTAGCTTGCTAAAGTCATCCACATACTGGCCAACGATGCGTCCTCCTTGGAGTAAGTTGCGAAACTCACGCTTCTTCATGGCCATAGCTCCTGCTGATACATGGGTTGTGTGAAAGGCCTGCTGAAACTGGTCCCATGTAATAGTGTCGATGGGATAGGTGACAGTGTAATTCTCCCACCATGCTGCAGCGGGTCCATCAAGATGATGTGAGGCAAAACGCACTCTTTACGCATCTGTGCATCCTGCAGTGGTCAACTCCCTTCCAATCTTGCGGAGCCTTAGAAAACGGGCTAAGTGATCAACATGTGGTGGTGGGTTGTTGTTATTGTTTTTGTTCCCCTGATTTTGATTCTGGACTAGTATCTGCATCAATGCATTCTGCTGCTGGATCAACTGAGTGAGCTCCGGTGGGAAAGCAAATCCATTGTCGCGTCTCGGAGGCATCTGATGGGTTTAGAAAAGATGAGAAAATAGAGTAGAATGGGGTCTAGGGGGAAAACACTACCCATATGCACATGAGACAAACACAATCATATCACTTCAATCAATTCAAACAATGGCATACAATCGGTCTAACTATCGTTACAAAAGTGCTCGGACTATACTTTATACATGGGGGAATACTACTACTGTTATGGTGGTCGACTAGAAAAATTGATCGGTAGAAGACTCCATAATATCTGCTCCAGCTTCATCAACAAAGTCATCATCTCTATCGTCGGGGTCCGAGTCGGTGTCGTCGATGATGATGTAGTTCTCCGGGCAGGTGGAATCGTCATCTTCTCCTCCTGGCACGGGGTCTCCCATGAATACTCCTAACTTCCTTGTCAGATCGTCATTCTTCTCCACTAGTACGACGATTTCCTCCTCATAATCTTCACGAGTAGCCTTGAGTTCCTCTTCAAGCTCCGTGATCCTTGTCATTGCCTTCTTCGATCTATCATGCATGTGCACATCTGGTTCTCCTGGCAACGAATGTGCTGGTTTAACACCTGGATGAAAGAGGCAATTGATCTATCCTTCCTGGTGCTGATCATCTCCCATTGTTCATCTCGACGCCCACAAATCTGGTAGATATTATCCTTGAGATCCTTGTGGTAAACTTCTCCAATGCGTCCCATGGTGATGTGGGCTGCCATGCTCTTGCCTAGACTCCAGATGTGTGCGTTAAAGGAAAACTCTATGGGCTTGGTGACCGGCATGAACGTCCTTCCTGGAATTTGAACTTGGATCATCCAGCGCTAATCTTCTGGTAAAGCGGCGTTGTAGGTCCCGGTGAAGCTTGGTATTCCAATATTCATGTACTTAGTGACTTCCTTCAAGTGTCGTCCAAAGGGTGTGTCTTCATCCGGTTGTGCAAACTTGTTCCTCATGTCCGCCATCCTAAAGAGTAGAAGAGGGGGAAGAGTCAGAAATGAGAAGAGATTAGTGATCTAGGGTTTTAGCTTAGTGATCGTGTCCTATAGTCAGCGTGTGCTCTGATACCATCTTGTAGCGACCAGACCTCAAACAATCCAATCTCTATGCATCAGTGTCATCCCTGGATCGATAATGCTGACACGCACAGTACTTGAGGATTTATAACAGAGTATCAATCACACACTTATTACATCGAATGTCTCAAAAGAGAACAAAAACAATAAATATGGCTTAAGGTCATCTAAATCGATAACAGCGGAAGGCTTGGAAGATAAAGTGAGTCCATCAACTCCAATGGCATCACTGAGTGAAAGACAACGACCTATGGCTCCTTACTCGTCGTCTGAAAAGTCTGCAACATAAACGTTGCAGCCTGAAACGGGTCAGCACATGGAATATGTTGGCAAGGAAACACAAGAGAATAATGAACAAAATAAATGCTATCACTACATGCATATTTGGCTGGTGGAGGCTGTATGGTTAATATGTTTTTGCGAAAAGCTATTTTTCCCTACAACAAAGGAATAAATTTTATTTAACTATCATGGTAGTTGTTAAACATTGAGAAGGTTCCTCCAACTCAATCCCAATTAAACATCATCATTAAACCCAATCAATTTAAATTAAGAGTGATGAGATCAATCATGATAAATCAAGGACTAGATACTCAAGATGTCCATAACCGGGGACACGGCTAACCATGATTATTTTATACACTCTGCAGAGGTTTGCGCACTTTTCCCCACAAGACTCGAATACATCCATGGTCGGAGATTCGAGACACAGTCTTTCTGAAGCATTAACTCTCTACTCTGGGTAGACTATACCACCTACAACCCACTACATCTGCTAGTCTACCTCTTCAAGAGCTTCACGCAACTTACTCAACTATGCTAGAGCCCATAATAGCTTGTGGCTGCACATGAAAGTTTCTAGCATGAATAATCTTATGATCCCTTTGAGCCCGGGTGGTGGGCCGTAGGATGATCACACGGGTCCTTCGGGATATCCTAGGACAACACTAGGTACTCCAAGTGTCCACAAGAAATCCACCCAGATGTGTATTCAAGTTGTCACCTTAAGTTGAACCATTAATTAACAAGCTCACGTCTGTCATGAATACTCTCAAACCCAATCCACGTCTACGAGCATAGCATAGCAAATATAAGCAACGTAGAAGTAACTCTCATAGGTTTGATAATAAACAGGTGCATAGGTACTACCTCATCTACTTCCCAAAACCCATAATTTAATCAGATCCTAATCATACAAGTGTTTGAGGATAGAATCTAATGCAATAAAACTGGGTAGTAAAGAAGTATGATCAAAGTGTTACTTGCCTTGCTGATGAATCCGCAAAACCTAGAGACTCGTAGTAGCACGCTTCGCACTCCGGGTACTCTATCGCAAACAAACAAGCATACAAAAAGCACTCAATTATAAGCATGGGTAAACTCAAATAAGAATATCTAACCAGAAAGTTCAACTTAAGAACTCCGGCCTGCAAAAAGAATCAAATCGAACGAAGCAACGAAACACAAACTACGAAAGAAACAAGATCCGATTACTAATCTGAACTAAAGTGAAATTTTACTGTTTCAAAATCTTGTTCAAGTTGTTCAAACAGAAAGAGGGCTTCGAGATGAAGATCTAGGCGCTTGAATCGCCTGATTCCGACTAACTAGCGAAAAGTTAAACTAAAACGAAAATCGGATCAGAAATCACAATCGAAAATAATCGCGAAAAATCCGAGAAAAAGAAAAACTAACGAACAGGCTAACAAACAAACGTTCGCTGTCTATGGCTAACGGGCGAAAACCGTTCGTTAAAACGAACGTACGGACGAACATCTGCAATTTAACCGAACCGAAAAAAAGATCTAAATCGATTTCAAATAAAAAACGAAACTAGGGTTTATATAAAAAACCGATCGGTTTCTCAAAAACCGGCGGCGTCTACATTGGGTCCGGCAGCGGCGAGGCGAGGCGGCGGTGCGGCAGCAGCGCGGCTAACGGGTGGCGTTGCGCTAGGGTTTGGCGGGGCGGAGCGGTGGGCTGCGGGGCTCGGCTCCTCGGGCTTTAAAGACCGGCCGGGCGGAGTCTCGGTCGGTTACGGCCCAGAGTCGGTTTCCCTTTTGTTTAAAAAAATATTCCGACATGCAGAAAAAGAAAGAAAAGAAATACTAAACGGGCTCCAAAAATCCTGAAATAAATTTTCTCCGTCCTCTAAAAATCTAACGGACAAGGTGAACATTTATTTGGGCCTAAAATGCAATTTTAGAAAACGCTTATTTTTCCTAATTTCAAATAAAATAGCAATAAAAGTCCGAATAAAATCCTATTTGATTTTAATATTAAATCTCCAATATTTCTTTATTTTGGGAAAGTCATTTTATCCCCTCTCTTTATTTTCATAAAAGAAATATATGAAGAGAAAATAATTAAAATCAAACGATCCTCTTTTCAAGATTTGAGAGAACTCAAATATGATAAATAACGAAATCTCCAACTCTCTCCGTGGATCCTTGAGTTGCGTAGAATTTCTAGGATCAAAGCAAAATGCAATAAAATATGATATGCAATGATGATCTAATGCATAACATTCCAAATTGAAAATTTGGGATGTTACACTTTATTACCTTCAATATCATCTTCCAAACGAATATCAAAGGTGATAACTATATCAGGCTCAAATGCATGAGCCTTGCATAGGGCTTGCCAAGTTTTGCATTCAAAATAGGTGTATGTGTCTGCATTGTATAATTTGACGTTGAAAATACAACCATGCTCGGTCTTCAAGTAAACTCTCTTTACCTCCATAGTTTCCATAGCACTGAAACCTATCTTATCCAAGACAAAAATTCTTGCATGACAGGGGATGCTCTAGTAGAATAGTGAAAATTTAAAATTATAAGTTCAAGCAAATGACTTGTATAGGTTCAAGCAAATTTAAAATGTAAAACCTATCCTATCCACATAAGTCATGCTTAATTACGAAAAAAGATTTGTCGTTGTGACTTACTGTATCCACTTCGAAGGTCTCATCCAGCTTGATGCTGAAGCGTCTATCATCACCAAGGAAATTTCTGTCGCACAGGTCGCGCTGGTCTTCACAGTATTCGCACATAATGAAATCTTTTTCGTCGTCAGACGATATTTCCTATGTTCATATAGGTGAAACATGAAACACTTACTAGTTCTATTAGTTCAACTAAATAAACTAGTTATATTAATTCAATTAATTCAACTAAGCATTTACTAAAAATAAACTAGTTCTATTAATTTTCTTACTAAAATATATAAAGTAGCTAGTTCTATATAGTAATATTTTAATTAGATCATCAAATCTCATATACCTAAATTTTCTTACTAAAAATAAACTAGTTCTATTAATTCAACTAGTTCAACTAAGCATTTACTAAAAATAAACTAGTTCTATTAATTCAATTGACATTAATATCTAGCTAATTCATCTAACAATTGACATTAATGTTTAATTTTTCTATCTAATTCAGCCTACATTTGACATTAATGTAACATTCTTATCTAGGTAATTCATCTAATTAATAATTTGACATGCATTAATCTAAAAAAAGAAAACAGAAAATAAGTAAAAAAATGTGTGGGTGTGTGTGAGCGCGCGCGCGTGTACGTGTGTGTGTGTGTGTGTGTGTGTGTGTGTGTGTGTGTGCGAGCGGGGGCGGCGGCGTATGG